>NC_133658.1:784589330-784672650 GCF_037893015.1 Macrotis lagotis
GACTCAAATCCAAAACCTCATAGAAGAGTTTAAAAAAGAATCTAAAAACAAAAGAAGAAAGGAAGAATGAAAAAAGAAAAAAAAGAATGGAAAGAGCCGTGCAGGACAATTATTAAAAATTGACCAAAGAAATCAACTTCTTCAAACTCTTAAGAAATAGAGTAATGGATCAGTGGATTAGGATAGATTCAAAAGAAGTTGTAGAAAATGACTACAACAATCTACTATTTTTTAATTTAATGTTTATTCTCATTTTGTACAAATAATTTTTATACATTAATAAAATATTCTTGTTTAAGAGTAAACAAAATACCCCTCCCCACAAAAAATATAGACTCACTTGAGCGATAAAGTAAAGGGGAGAGGAAAAAAATTAAAATTAAAAAATATAGTAATAATTGTAGGTATGGCCAGGTGGCACAATGGACAGAGCACCAGCCCTGGAGCCAGAAGCACCTGAGCCCATATCCGGCCACATACATCCAATAATCACTCAGCTGTGTGACATGCAAGCCACCCCAACCACACTGCCCTGAAAAACCAAAAAAAAAAAAAAAAGAAAAAATCCCCAAAATAAATGAAAATGGTAAAAACAGTAGGGGTGGCTGGGTAGTGGACAGAGCATTGGCCCTTGAGCCAGGAGCACCTGGGTCCCAATCCAGCCTCAGGCACCCAATGATCACCCTGCTATGTGGCCCAAGGAGGGCCACCCAGCCCCATTTGCCCTGCACCCTCCCCAAAATAATAATAATAATAATAAATGTGCTTCAGTCTTTGTTCCAACACCAACAATTCTGTTGTGGGTAGATCATATTCTTTATGATAAGTCCATTGCAAAAGTTACTTCCATATTTTTCCACTGTTGATAGCAACTCCCTCCTTTCATATTTCTCCACTACCATGCAGTATATTTTCTCTCTCCTTTTACTCTGACTCTGCTGTAGGGTAAGCTGAGTGGCACAGCAGACAGATCCCTGGCCCTGTGGCCAAGAGGCCCTGAGCCCCCTTATCACCTCTTAGGCCCAGCATCCACCTGGCCCTATAGTCCTGGACAGGTCATCCAATCCCAGCCCCTTGCAAGAAGTAAAAGAGAAAATGTGTGATATCTGACCACACTCCCCCAAGGGTCCATCCTCTCCTCTATCACTCACATCCCCCCTTTCCCCCATACCCCCCTTTCTTACTCCAGATGCCTATACCCCATTGAGTATATATGCTGTTTCCTCTCCTAGCCACCTCTAATGAGTGAAAAGATTCCCTCATTCCCCCTTGCCTTCCCCCCTTCCATAACATTGCAATAGTTCATTGTGATAAAGAAAAATCTTATTATATAAAATATTTTGGCCTATTCCCCCCTCTCCATTTTCTTTCTCCCATTACATTTCCCTTTTTCCTATTGACTCCATTTTTACACCATATTTTATCTTCAAATTCAGCATTCTCCTGTGCTTCAACTATAAAAGCTCTCTCTACCTGCTCTATTAACTGAGAAAGTTCATATGAGTATTATCAGTGTCATTTTTCTATGTAGGAATACATGCAGTTCGTCATCATTAAGTCCCTCATATTTTCCCCTTCTCCTCCAATCTCTATGCTTCACCTAAGTCCTGTATTTGAAGATCAAACATTCTGTTCAGCTCTGGCCATTCCACCAGGAACATTTGAAATTCCCCTGGTTCATTGAAAATCCATCTTTTTCCCTGGAAGGGGACATTCATTTTTGCTGGTTAGTTGATTCTTGGTTGCATTCCAAGCTCTTTTGCCTTCCAGTATATTATATTCCAAGCCCTACGAGCTTTTAATGTAGTTGTTGCTGCTAAGTCCTGTGTGATCCTTACCGCAGCTCCACGATATTTAAATTGTGTCCTTCTGGCTGCTTGTAATATTTTCTTTTTGACTTGGGAGCTCTGGAACTTGGCTATAATATTCCTAGGGGTTGTTTGTTTTGGCATCTCTTTCTTGGGGGGATCGGTGGATTCTCTCCATTTCTATTTTGCCCTCTGCTTCTAGGATAGCAGGGCAATTTTCCTTTAGTAATTCTTTGAAAATGATGTCAAGGTTCTTTTCCTGATCATGACTTTCAGGTATTCCAATAATTTTTAAATTATCTTTCCTAAGTCTGTTTTCCATATCAGTTATTTTTTTCAATAAGATGTTTCACATTTTCTTCTAATTTTTCATTTTTTTGGTTTTGAAGTATTGAGTCCTGATTTCTCGTAAATTCATCAGTCTCCCTGAGTTCTATTCTTTGTCTGAAGGATTTGTTTTCCTCAGAGAGCTTTCTTATCTCTTTTTCCATCTGGTCAATTTTGCTTTTTAAAGCATTCTTCTCCTCAATAACTTTTTGAACTGTTTTATCCATTTGACCTAAGCTGGTTTTTAGCATGCTATTTTCTTCAGCAGTTTTTTTGATTTCCTTGACTAAGCTGCTGAATTCATTTTCATGTTTTTCCTATATCTTTCTCCTTTCTTTTCCCAGTTTTTCTTCTAACTCCCTCATCTGATTTTCAAAGTCTTTTTTGAGCTTTGCCATAGCCTGAGCCCAATTTCTGTTTTTCTTGGAGTCTTTAGATGCAGGAGCTTGTGCTTCCTCATCTTCAGATTGAGTGTTTTGATCCTTCTTGGGCTCATATGTGAAATATTTCTCAATGGAGTTCCTCTTTTTTCTCTGCTTGCTCATTTTCTCAGCCTAAGCCTGTTTTGGGGGGTGCTTCCTGAGCTTTTGGGTCACTCCCACAAGGATTTCAGTGTGTCAGACTCTGTCCTCCCTCCTGATCTGTGAATGACCATATGCACCCCCCTCTGCCACGGGGCTGAGGTGGGAGGGTGGCCCTGCTGTTCTGTGGGGGGGCCTAGACTGTGATCAGGATCTGACTGTGGTCAGAGCCCCAGATTCTTGTTCCAGGGCAGAGCTCCACAGTCTCTCTCTCTCTTCACTCCCCTCCCTGAGTTCAATGGATTCGTACCCTGGGGGCTCCTGCTTACAGGCTCCGCCTGCTTCTGTTTCCTGGTCTGCCTTGTCCATGCTGCTGCTTGCTGCTAGCTGCTCCCTGTGTACCCTGAAGGCGGGCTTCATGTGCTGGCAGAGGTCCCCCAGCTGTTCTCCCAATTTGTGCCCAGCTCCCCAGGACGTAGCTCAGGAAACTCCCCCACTGCTGTGAGCCATGGCTCCCAGCACCCTGGGGCTGCCTCCAGGAGGCTGAAGTTCTTTTGCTCTGGCAGGCCACCCCTCTGGTGGGCCACCCCTCTGGTGGGCCACCCCTCTGGAGGGCCACCCCTCCAACCCCGGGGAGCAAACCCTTTCTCTTCTTTTCCAGGTTACCTTGAGTAGAAGAACTGCATCCCTGGGACCCTCTGTGGGTTCTGTCTCTCAAAAATTTAGTTAAAGTCCTTAGTTTCAAAGTTTTATGAGAGAGCCCATAAGAGACTTTCCTCTCTTGTTTCCATCTTGGCTCCTGTCAACAATCTACTATTTGACAAACCCAAAGACATTAGCTTCTGAGATAAGAACTCAGCATTTGACAAAAATTGTTGGGGAAATTGGAAAATAAACAGTATTGCAAAAGCAAGGCATAGATCTATATATAGATATAGATATCTATAGTTGATCCAATAACAATAAAGTCAAAATGGGTACAGGATTTAGACATAAAGAGAGATACCATAGATAAATTAATTGACCAAGAAATACTCTGTCTATGTGATCTATGGAAAAGGGATAAATTTATAACCAAACAAGAATTACAGCATATTATGAGCTCCAAATGAATGATTTTGACTATTTTAAATTGGAAAGGTTTTGCACTAATAAAATCAATGCTGCCAAAATCAGAAGAAAAGCAGAAAGCTGGGAAGGAATCTTCACAACTAGGAATTCTGATAAAGGTCTCATTTCTAAACTATATAGAGAATTGCATCGAAATTATAAATTTACAAGCCATTCCCCAATTGATAAATGAACAAAGGATATGAACAGATAGTTTTCAAATGAAGAAATTAAAGCTATATATAATCATATGAAAAAATGCTCCAAATCATTATTGATTAGAGAAACCCAAATTAAGACAAAAATGAGATATCTCACACCTCTCAGATTGGCCAAGATGTGAAAAAGGGAAAATAATCAATGTTAGAGGTTGTGGGAGGACTGAGATATTGATGCATTGCTGGAGGAGTTGTGAGCAGATCCAACTTTTATGGAAAGCAATAAGGAACTATGCTCAAAGAGCAATAAAACTGGTCGTATCCTTTGACAAAGCAATTCCTATTCTAAGTCTATATACAGAAGAAATTATAAAAAAAGAGAAAAGTCCCACATGTTCCAAAATATTCATAGAAGCTCTTTTTGTAGTGGCAAAGAATTGGAAATTGAGGGGATGTCCATGAATTGGGGAATGGCTAAACAAGTTATGGTACATGACTACCATGGAATACTATTGTTCTATAAGAAACCATAAATGATCAGACTCTAGAGAAGCAAGGAATAACTTACGGGATCTGATTCTGAGTAAAGGGAATAGAACCAAGAGAACAATGTACACATCAGCAACATTGTAAGATGAACAACCTTGATGGAAGCAGCTGCTCTCAGCAGCCAGAGAGCTAGGACAACTGTATTACAATGACTGTGAACTATATTATCCCCATCTAGAGGAAGGAAAACAAAACCAAACCAAACCCACACACACAAAAACAACCCTTCAGAACCTGTTGAACACTTTATAAAGATTGTCTCTTATGTATCTCTTTCCCTTATTCCTAATTCCTCATACTAAAATTTACTAATCTGTAAACATGTTTATCAAAATATGTATGTACAGTGGTAACCTGACTCTTCACCACTGAGGGGAGATGAGTGAGAAGGGAGGGCAGAAGGAAATTTTGTAACTTATAAATATACATGTGCATATGGATGAAAATAAATAAATACATTTTTTAAAAAGTGGAAATAACTAACTGGAAAAAGAATGTAAATCTTCAAAAAATTGACCAATTGGAAAAGGAATGCAATTCATCTAAATCTCAAACCAACCAAATAAAAAGGGAATAAAACTTAGCAAAAAGTGAAATTAACCAATGCTAAGGAAACCTAAAAGTTAATTTTAAAAAAATCCTAAAAATTAGAATTGGACAACTAGAAACCAATGAATCTATGAGAAACCAAGGTTCCGTCAAACAAGGTGAAAAGGTTAAAAAAATTGAAGAAAACATAAAGTACCTTTTTTGGGGAAAAACCCATCAGGAAAACAGATCCAGAAGAGATAATGTATGAATTATTGGTCTATCAGAAAGGCCATATCAAAAAAGAATCTGGAAAATATCTTTCAGGAAATTATCAGGGAAAACTCTCCTAAGATACTAGATCAAGAAGACAAAATAGCTCATAAAAGAATACACAGAACACTTCCAGAGACTCCAGGATAATAACTCCAAGGACTATCCTAGCCAAATTCCAGAATTTTCAAATAAAGGAACTAAAGAAGAAGCTTAAATAAAAAGGAAGTACAATCAGAATTACATGGGACATATCAACTTCAATATTCAGCATTCAAAATTAAGATTCAACATCTGAGGGCAAAGGATCTTGGATAACAGCCAAGCATTAACTACCCTGCAAAATTCAGAATATTCTTTCTGGGGAAAAGATGGATTTTCAATGAAATAGAGACTTCCAAAATTTCCTGAAAACAGATCAGAACCAAACAGAAAATTCAGTTTTCAAATACAAGCCTCAAGTGATACATAGAAAGGTAAAGGAGAAAAAATTATTATTCAACAGCATTAAATTGTATACTATCCTACAAGGGAAGATATCACATGTAATTGTTGAGAATTGTATTTCTTTTAGTATAGTGCAAGGGTTGAACATAGTTGAAGAGACTGTACTTAGAGGATGCAGGTATGGTTTGTTCTTGTCCTTTGTTATTGAAAAAACCAAAATGGTTTTGAGACAAATTATAGAGCCTCCTACTATGATTGATGATAACATTATAAGCTAAGAGTGCTCTACAACAGGTCGAGCACAAATAGTCCAGGTGAACACCTGGGGTTTTCATTCTAAACTTATATATCTCATGTTTTCTTTAGTTCCGTCTTGCTCATAGAGCTCAGCACTTTCTCTGATGAGGGCACTCTATGTTGGGTGGTCCTGTGCCAGTGTCTCCAATGCATTACAAACAATGCTAAAGTTCTTAAGAGAGACCTTCAGGGTGACCCAGTACTTAGAGTACTTAGAGGTTCTATACATAATTGAATCAGAAGTGAGTTTGCATTACTAGATAATTAGAGGTTTGTAGCAACTTAGGGATAGAGTGTAGGAAAGTACTTAAAAAGGACATAAAAGAAACTAGGAAATGATCTTATCTTAATCCATTCTTTAGTTAACTAGGGTTTTAGTACTCTGGTTGGAGAGCTAAAGGGACAGTGGGAGAAAGTACATTTAATATTTTGGTTGAGTGGGGCTGTAGGCCTATTATTGGAGTACTATAGAGTTGGAGGGAGAGAGTATATTTAGAGGGTCTGGAGATGAAAATATATGAAGATATATCCTTTGGTGATGTTTTGGTTATAATTGGAAGGAGTATCCTGGGGGGGGGGAGGTAGAACAGGTGGTTCATGAAATAATTTGATTTTGTACGATGCTTTGGCTCATGGAGCATACTTGAAAAAGGGATGAGGAATAAAGTAATTTTAATTTGATGTGATTTATGATTCTTGGGAAATGTGTTTCTAATGGAACAGAAGAGGGGAGGGTACTTAGTAACTATGAGACTACTTATCAATCAATTAACTTTAAGAATAATATCTATATTGGTTCAGATAAAAGGAGTATATTCTGACAGATAAAAGGAGTATATTCTGACAAAGGGGACATAATTACAACACAAGTTTAAACAATAAAAACATAAAAAGAAGACTATATTAGAAGAAGCCTAGGTATTAAGGATAAATAACACTAGGTGAAGAGGCACAAAGACCTATTAAAGTAAAGGGGAAAAGGGAGCATGTGAACACTGAGTAAATCTGATTTAAAAAAATGTGGTCCAATGGTGGAATAACATACATTCCCAAATGAGTTTAAAAATCTATCCTATAGGGAAATGGGGAGGGGGCGGAAAGGGAAGAAAGAACCATGAAAAGGGAAGTGTAGATATAAATGAGAGTAAACTAAAAGCTTTTAATTTAAAAGAAAGGTTAAAGAGGAAAGAGAGCAAAATATAGGTGAGGAGGAATAAGAAGAAAGGAAAGAGAAAAGTACAAATGGGGAAAGATAACATGGAGGGAAATAAAGAATTTGTATTCTTAACAGTCAATATGAATGAAATGAACTCCCATAAAACAGCAGTGGATAGCAGAAGAGATTAAAAAACAGAATTGTACAATATGATGTTTACAAGAAATATATTTCAATCAGAGAAATACACACCGGGTAAAGGAAAAAAACTGAAGCAAAACAAATTATGCTTCAGTGGTAGTAAAAAAATAGGGTAGCAATCCTGTTCTCAGACAAAGCAAAGGTAAAAATCAATATCATTAAAAGGGATAAGGAAGGAAACTATATCTTCTTATAAAGCACCAGAGTCAATGAACTTCTACAGTTTTTAAACATATATGCATCTAGTGACATAGCATCCAAATTCTTAGAGAAGCTGAATGAATTATAGAGCAGCATAGACAGCAAAACTATAATAATGGGCAACCTTGGCCTCCCTCTCTCAGAACTAGATAAAACTAACTAAAAAATAAATAAGAAACAAGTTAAGAATTGAATAAAATCTTAGAAAACTTAAATATAATAGACCCCTGGAGAAAACTGAATGTGTTTAGAAAAGAATATACTTTTTCCTTACAGTACATGGTACCAATACCAAAATTGATCATGTACTAGACCATAAAATCCTTACAAACACAAAAAAAGCAGAAATAAAAATACATACTTTTCAGATTATGATGCTAAAAAATCATATGTCTAAAGAGTCATGGAAAGATAAATGAAAAATTTATTGTTAACTAAATAACTTAATTTTAAAGAAAGAGTAGATCAAAAAATAAATCATGCAAGTAATCAATCATTTCATCCAAGAAAATGATAACAATGAGGCATCATATCAAAATTTTTGGGATGCAGTCAAAGCAGTTTTCAGGGAAAATTTTAAAATCTCTAAATGCTTATATGAATAAAATAGAGAAAGAAGAGATGAATGAATTGGGCAACCAACTAAAAAAGCTAGAAAAAAGAACAAATTAAAGATCCTCAATTAATTACCAAATTACAAATCCTGAAAATCAAAGGAGAGATTAATAACATTGAAAGCAGAAAAACCAATGATCTAATAAATAAAACTGAGTTGGTTTTTTTGAAAAAAAATACAAGAAGAAAACTAAATTAACAGTATTTGAAATGAAAAGGTGAACTCACTACTAATGAGGAGAAAATTAAAGAGATAATTTGGGACTATTTTGCCAATGTCAGTAAATGTGTATGTCAATAAATTTAATAGCCTGAATGAAATGGATGAATTTTTACAAAAATACAAACTACCCAGATTAACAGAAAAGGAAATAAAATACTTAGATTTCAGAAAAAGAAATTGAAGAAAGTATTAACAAACTCCCTAAGAAAAAGGCTCCAGGTCTGGATGGATTTACAAGTGAATTCTACCAAACATTCAAAAAACAATTAATTCTAATCTATATAATTTATTTTAGAAAATAGAAGTTCTGGCAACTTCCTTCTATGACAACAATATGGAGCTGATAACTAAACTGGGAAGACCCAAAACAGACAAAGAAAATTACAGGCTAATGTCCTTAATGAACGTTGATGCAAAAATCTTAAATAAAGAGATTACTAGGGTCATACATCATGATCAGGCAGGATTTATACCAGGTGGACAAGAATGTTTCAATATTAGGAAAATACTCAACATAATTGAACATTTCAGTAACAGGATCAACAGAAATTATATTATTATCTCAATAGATGCTGAAAAGAATCTTTGACAAAATAAAGCATTCATTCCTATTAAAAAACACTAGACAGTATAGAAATAAATGGACTTTTCCTTGAAATAATAAGCAGTATCTATTTAAAACCATCAGCAAATATTATATGTAATGAGGATAAACTACAAACATTTCCAAAAACATCAGGGGTGAAACAAGAATTCCCATTATTACAATTACCTTTCAATATTGTATTAGTAATGTTAAATTTAGGAATTAGAAAAGAAAAAGAAATTGACAGAATTAGAATTAGCAACAAGGAAGCAAAATTTTTACTCTTTGCTCATGATATGAGAGTATACTTAAAGGACCCAAGAAAACCTTCTAAAAAAACTTCTTGAAACAATTAACAACTTTATTAAAGGAGCAGGATATAAAATAAACTCACATAAATCATAAAGGTCTCATTTCTAAAACATAGAGAATTCCAACAAATTTATAAGGTTGTAAGTCTATTCCCCAATTGATAAATGGTCAAAGTTTTCAAACAAATAAATGTAAGCTATATATATATATATATATATATATATTCATATAAAAATGCTCCAAATCATTACTGATTAGAGAAATGCAAATTAAAATAGCCAAGAGATACCACCTCATACCTATCAGATTGGCTAAGGTGGCAAAAAGGTAAAACAGTCAATGTTAGAGAGGTTGTGGGAGGATTGGGACATTAATGCATTGTTGACAGAGATGGGAACTGATCCAAATCTTCTGGACAGTAACATTGAACCATACTCAAAGAAAATAGGAAAAGTCCCACATGTTCCAGAATATTTATAGTAGCTCTTTTTGTAGTGGCAAAGAATTGGAAATTGAGGGGATGCCCATCTATTGGGAAATGCCTGAATATGAATGTTATGGAGTACTATTGTTGTATAAGAAGTTATGAATGATAGGATTCTAGAGAAACATGGAAAGAATTACATGAATTGATGTTGAGCAAAGGGAGTAGAACCAAGAGAACATTGGACATATTAACAATACTTTTTTGAGTTAGTCAACTATGATGGATGATAGTTGCTCTCAGCATTTCAGAGAGCTGGGACAATGGAGGGACCTGTAATGCAGGAACACCATGCACATCCAGATGAAGAAAAAAAAGAAAAAAAACACTACAAAATCTGAATGAACACACACAAAATCTGAATGAACACAAATTCCTTTTAAGTTTTTCCTTCCTAACTTATGTTTTTTTTAAATTTTCCCTTAGTCCTAAATCCTGATAAAGAAAATAACTAATATGTAAACATATTAAACACAAATGTACGTGTACAATGCTCACTAGATTGTTTGTATTAAGGGGAGAGGAATGGGAAAGGAAGGTGGAAGAAAATTGTGTATTATATGTAAGTGGATGAATGTTCAAAACTTTCATAACATTTGATATTTAATTGGAAAAATAAAGTAAAAACATTCATTAAAAAGATAAAAGAAAACCCATGGATTTACTTTGCAGATGGTTCCTAGATCTTTTTTCCCCAGTCTTGGTTTTCCTTCTTAGCTCTGTAACGTAGTGTTATATCATCCACTTTTTTTTTTTTTTACGTTTTGCAAGGCAATGGGGTTAAGTGGCTTGCCCAAGGTCACACAGCTAGATAATTATTAAGTGTCTGATGCCGGATTTGAATTCAGGTACTCCTGACTCCAGGGCTGGTGCTCTATCCACTGCACCACCTAGCTGCCCTATCATCCACTTTCTATTACACTTTTCCACTGGATGTCCTTTGTCATCTCAAATCTATCATGACTAAAAGAGAAGTCATTTCCTCACTTCCAAATCCTCTTCTCCTTTAAACTTTCCTTTTTTTGTTGAATGTGCCAATCTTTCCATTTGCCAAGACTCACAAACTCAGAGCTGTTGTCAGCTTGACCCCCTCTCATCCACCATATCCAACCAATTTAGATTCTTGCTCTGCAATATATAAGGAATCTGTTCACTTTCATCTCCTACCAATTTGACCCTCACCACCTCTTATATTTATTATTACAAACTTCAATCTAAATGGATTCCATTGTTTCTAGTTTCTTGGTTTTCTATTCTATCCTCTACCCAGCTACAAAAGTAATATTCCTAAAATCACAAATATGACCATTTTGCTCTTATAGAAAACCAAACATTCAAAACTTCAGTGTTTTCCTCAAAGACAAAAAAAATACCTTTTCAGTTTCAAAGTTATTATGTTTCATAATATACCTACAGTTTATCTTTCCAATATTCTCTTTCCTCTACTTTAAATTCTATTCTAATTGACCTTTTTACTATGTCTTAAATTTTAAATTTCATCTCTTCTTATGTAAGTTTTCAGGGAATATTTTCCATGTTAGGAATAATTTCTCTTCTTCTCAGTTCCTCTAACTTTTTTCAAGTTCCAACTTAGGAGCCATCTCTCAAGGGAAGCTTCCTTTTATTGTCCTAGTTAATAATTTTTCCCTTTACAACATATAATGTATTTATCTGTGATATGTTACATCAGGCCTATAAAATACAGTTCCTTGAGCATCAGGGCTACTTTTTGTTTTGTCTCAGTATTCCCAATTCTGAGTATTCTCCAACACCTTGCATATAGTTGTGCATTAAAGTGCATAAAACTTTATTGGATTGCATGGAAATTACTAGATTAGGAATTACTAGATAATCTTCACCACATTTTGGTACTTTTCTCTCTGCCTCCTTCATCCTTGTCTCTTATGCTAGGTGCAAAAACTTGTGGCTTGCTATTCCTCTTCCAAAGAAATTACACAGGAGTATTATTTTGGCAGTCACAGAAAGGCATAATTGCAAAAGCATCACAAGAATATAGACTTATTGAATTATAAAATATATTTAAGATCATTTAATTCTTTCCATTTTTTAGGTGAAGGATGAGACTGTCCCCAGAAAGTTCAGGTGAAAGGTGATAAGACATGAAATAGTGAGATTTCCATGCATATGGAAAGGAATGGACTGATGTGAAAGCTGTTATAGAAATTTATTCTTATTATAGTTCAGATATCAGATATATGACTGTTTGCTTTAAAGAAATTATATAAAAAGACTTTCAATAACAACCCTCCAATTTTTATTTTCTGACCTTAAATAAGGTCATACTTACTCTGACCAGAAATCAAAGTAGAATGTGAGTTGTCAGGAAAGTCCTCTTGCCTCCCTCATGATTTAATAATGAATAAATGCAACCAGCTTAAAAATATCCTATTCTTCTCCCACTTTGCCTATTTGCTTAGTTATCTGAAATTGCCCTAAGCTGTTATTCTGATATCTTTCAGAGCCATAAATTTTGCTGTAAGCCTAGAGATGAATTTTGAAACAATTTAACCCTTGATTTCCCCATCTGTTGTTAAAGGAACAAATCAATTCCCCAGGTCAGATGAGCACCAGAACAGGAATCTGCACTCATCTAGACTATACACATAATCACACATTAAAAAAAAGACATGTATTCTTGTTCCCAGTTCTATTACAGTTCATCAGCACAAATCACGCTCACATATGTCCAAATAAAGGCACATGCTACCCAAGGAGGATATGTGTACATTACTATGCAGTAGATGCATTTTCTGATGGCTTAGAGAAGTTTAAGCATTTAAAATTCATTTTGAATGATAAATGTAAGAAAAGAAATTCAACGCTAATAAAATTTAGAGGCAGAAAGAACAAAGTAATATATGTCTATCAATAAGCATTTATTAACCATTTTTTTCTTACTGTACTAAGAAATTGGAATAGAAAGGTTTAAAAACATCCCTGCCTTCAGAAAGTTTATATTGTGATAGGAGAGACAGCATTTAAATAAATTGGCATATAGAAGACATTAATATTGTAGTTGGGAGGTAAAATCTTAGTGAGAAAGGCACCTGCATTTAATTCAGAAAAAAACAGATATCTTATTGTCCAATCTTGTTACCTCTTATACTTTTTGTTTCTTCCTTAAGGATGTGGTTTCTCTTTCATCATACTCAATTTGGATCAATGTACAACATGGAAACAAAATAAAGACTGACAGATTGCTTTCCATGGGGTGGGGGAAGTGAGATTGGGAGAAAAATTATAAAACTCAAAACTCAAATAAAATCTTTAAAAATTAATAAAAAAGAAAGGCACCCGCAATTAAGGACACCAAGTATTATTTTTTTCTTTTGTGAAGTTGTTTGACTTCATTTAAAAATGTATAGTATGCTATTTTTCTCTTTTTTCCTACCTAATTAAGATATAAATGGTTCATATCTAGGGATTTTTCTTGAAGATGTACATCATGTTTAGTGAGCATGCATCTTATCTTGCCTGTTCTCCACCCTACTAAACCTTTTCTGCCCACCCATCTTTCAATGCCATTTTATCTTCATTCCAACATTATTACAGAGAGTTAAACTAAATGGGCTGGTTATATTGTTAGAATGACAGACATATACTTGCCAAAAAGACTATTTTATGGAGAACTCACACAGGGCAAGTGCCCACAAGGGATCAAAACAAGCAATACCTAGACACCCTGAAGGTCTCATTGAAGAACTTTAGAATTGATTGTACAGCATGGGAGACACTGCCACAGGACCACACAACATGATGTTTCTTCATCAGTGAGGGTGCTGCAATCTATGAGGAAGGCTGAAGCAGATCAAAGGAAACATATTTGTAAGATTAGAGTATCCATCCCAGATGTTCACATGGATTATTTGGGGTTTTTTTTTGTTTGTTTTAGTTTTTACAAGGCAATGGGGTGGCTTGCCCAAGGCCACACAGTTAGATAATTATTAAGTGTCTGACACCAAATTTGAACTCAGGTATTCCTGACTCCGGGGCCGGTGCTCTATTCACTGTGCCACCTAGCTGCATGCCCAACCTGTGGTAAAGCATTCTGGGCTCATTTTGATCTGATCAGACACAATTTGTTTCAAAGTGATGTCATTTTGATCTTCTTCAATAAGGAAGTACAAGAACCAACCAACATCTTTTTTTTAAATTTTTTTTGCAAGGCAAATGGGGTTAAATGACTTGCCCAAGGCCACACAGCTAGGTAATTATTAAGTGTCTGAGACCGGATTTGAACCCAGGTACTCCTGACTCCAAGGCCGGTGCTTTATCCACCTAGCCACCCCTGAACCAACCAACATCTAATGGAGACTTGCATATTTATGTCTCTGGACTTTGATTGTTAAATATTCATTTATTTGGATGACCCCACTTAACAACTCCCCTACTCCCACCCCCCACACATCCCTTCAGTCAGTTAATAATATTTTATTAAAATACCTGCCTATTAAGTGTCATATGCTATTCTAAGTACATTCCATCTCTAGCTATGAGAACTACAGTTCTATTAAACACTATCATTTATCCAAAGGACATACCAATCATTACTCTAATGGTTTGAATTAGTATTCCCTCTGACCTCCTTGTCTAAAATGGACCTTCCTGACCCTCACTCTTCTGTATTTATTGTCTTCCCATTGGTATATTAGCTGCTTAACATTTGGGACTAATTTGCTTACCTATATCTGTACATCCAGCATTTAATCCAGGCTGCCTGGTACATAGCAAACACTCAGTAAATGCTTTGTTATTCATTAATTGTACAAATTGTATTTATAGTCATACTATATTTTAAATAATCATGGTTGAATGAATCCTTAGATTATATAACTCTGATGGAAAGGATTAAATCCTCTAGACAATTATAACCAAATGATTATTTTTTAAAAATTTGCTATCATGTTGACTTTAAACCAGATTTTGCAGGTCTGCCTCAAACAGACCTTTGACTTAGATGCAAATATCATTAGCAAAGTCTTTTCTTCTTCTGGGAATGTGACTTCACATTATAATAGAGGATCTCTGTCATGTTCATGTGATTTTGTACAATTTTCTTAGTCCTTTAAAAAATCTCATCCCTTGATTATAAGCATTAAATATGTGCCTCTTGGGTCTATTATCTGAATAAGAATTTATTTTGCATTAAAGATTAGTTTATGAGATCCACCCATATATCAATACCTCTTTTCAAGATATTGTAATTATGTTGCTTCCCCTTTCATCTTTAATTTTTCTAATTCTTATTCATTTTCACTCTCAAATATTTAATTTTCCCAGTGGTTCGTTCCAATTACTTAGCACATTTTCTAAAGAAACCTAGTCATACAATCACAGAATCTTATAATTGTTATAGACCTCAGAGTCTGATTTCTCTAGAGCACGGTTAAAAGGAATTCTTACTATAACATACCCCACAAGATCCAAAACATATCCAAACTCTGCCTGAAGATATTTAGTGAAAGGGAATACATCACCTTCTTAAGTAATGCATTCCCATTTTATTTTATTATTTTTGTCAAGGCAAATGGGGGTTAAGTGACTTGCCCAAGGTCACACAGCTAGGTAATTATTAAGTGTGTGAGGATAGATTTGAACTCAGGTCTTCCTGAATCCGGGGCTGGTGCTCTAGCTGCCCCACCATTCCCATTTTAAATAGGTCTAATTGTTGCGAAGTTTTTTTTCTCTGATATAACTTAATGATTAATTAAAATGCATGAAGCTTTTGTTTAACTAATTGTTATTAATGTACCAAGAAGTGAAGTTTATGTTCATCATGTTCAGGGCTTTAGTAGTCAAGAACAGCAGAATAGTTCTAGAAGATCCTACAGTCAAGCTCCATAGACTTCTGTTTAGTCTTGCTGTTCAATTCTGTGTCATTGAAAAATCAAGGGACGTTATGAATGACACTGCTGTAAATACATGGACAAAATATAAATATTACCCAAAATGAGCAACTCTTTCATGTGGATCCAAAAGTTCTTAATAGTGTTTTATTTTTTTCACAATTACAATTGGAGTTTTAATTTTTGTAAGATTTTGAGTTCCAAATTTTCTCCCTTCCTCCTGTTTCTCTCTCCTCAAAAAATAAGCAATCTGATATAGATTATACATTGAAAAATTATATCATATATATTTTCTTTTTGGATGTTGCAAAAGAAGCATCAGAACAAAAGGAAAATACTCTGGAAAAAGGGAAAAAAACAACAAATTTTTAAAAAGTAAAAATAGTACTTGCGGGGTGGAGCCAAGATGGTGGCATGAAGTTAACATATTCCTGGACTTTTTCTCCATAAAAGATAAGTTAAACCTCTACTCTGATCATCACACTACAGATCCCACCAAGATAAAGGGAAGATTAAAAGAAGTTTTCAACTGTAGACATTGTGGTGGATCTTCAGTGAAGGTCTTTCTCTTTGGTGGGGAAAGAGGGAGTAAATTCCAGGAGTTGGGAGAATGAGAAAGGCAGCAAGAGGCTTTTAGGCTCAGTGTAATCCAAGCCCTGACAGTTTAACAGGGTTCTGGTAGCTAGACAACAAGCCAGCAGGGAGGATTCCAGCCTCAAAGTCTGAATCCTGGAAACATCAGGGCAAAAGACTGGACTGAATTGGAAACAAACCACTGCTACATCAGAATCTGGACATAAAGGAGGGGGAAAAAACCTCTGCAAAGACAAGGTCTGAACTTTATAGACAACATCTTAGCTAACAACAAGCCAGGGATTAGATCCCAGCCCCAGCAAAAAAAAGAAATAAAAACCTTGCATCTATACTCCCTATATCCCAGGAGAAGAGCTTAAAAAACAACAAAAATGAGCAAAAAAGCTGAAAGTGCTCAGTATTGAAAGGTACTTTATAAACAAAGATGATAACAATGCCATGTCTCAAAAAGAAACTAGTGAAAAATCACTCAAAGGTAAAGTATCAAAACAATTTGGAATGCAATACAAAAGCTCATCAAAGATCTTAAAAAAGAATTTAAAAACTAAAGAAGGGAAGAAGAAAAATGGAAAAATAAACAGTCATGCAGGAAAATTATGAAAAAATTAACCATAGAAATAAAGTCCATTAAAAGTAAAAATAACCAACTGGAAAAGGAAACACAAAAGCTAATTGAAGAAAATAAAACCCTAAAAATTATAATTGAACAAATAGAAACCAATGAATCTACAAGACTACAAGACTCCATCAAACAAAATAAAAAGTCTGAAAAAATTAAAGAAAATATAAAGTACCTTTTAGGGGAAATAAATGATCTGGAAAATAGATCCAGAAGAGACAATCTATGAATCTTTGGATTACTAGAAAGCCTAAATCAAAAAAAACAAAAAAGAAAAACTGGAAAACATCATGCAACAAATTATAAGGTAAACTGTCCAAATCTACTAGAAGAAGATAACAACATAACCATTAAAAGAATCTACATAACCCCATGATAAAAATCCTAAGAGCTGTTAGAGCCAAATTCCAGAATTCCCAAATAAAGGAGAGAATATTGCAAACAGAAAAAAAGAAAACAATTCAAAAAACAGAGGAAGCACAATCAGACTCACACAGGACCAATCAACCTCAACATTAAAGGTTAGGAAAACCTGGAATATCATATATTTTAGAGAAAGGACCCAGGATTACAACCCAGAATGTACTACTCTGCAAAATTCAGCATATACTGTCAGGGGAAAAGATGGATGTTCAAAGAAATAGTGGACTTCCAGAACTTCCTGAGAAAAAGACCAGAACTGAACAGAGAATTCAATAACCAAATACAGGACTCAAGAGTTGCATAAAAAAGGTAAATGAAAAGGAGAAGGAAAAAACAAAACAAAACAAAACAAATGTTGGTCAAGATCATCAAATTGTATACAACCGTAAAAGAGAAGATATAACACTTCAAGTTCTTTAGAAATTTACTTCTCTTAGAATTATTAAGGGTTGGAATATAATTGATGAGAATGGGATTAAAGAATATGGGTATATGGGTCTATACTCTAAAGAGATGATGAAAAAGGGTAAAAACACACCACTTGTACAAAAATATTCATAGCAGCCTAGCAGCCCTATTTGTGGTGGCAAAGAATTCAAAATCAAGTAAATGTCCTACAATTGGGGAATGGCTTAAGAAACTGTGATACCTATACATACATACATACATACATATATGTATGTATGTATGTATATATACACATGTATATGGAACATTGTTGTTCTATTAGAAACCAGGAGAGATGGGAATTAAGGGAAGCCTGGAGGGATTTTCATTGCATGAAGTGATGCTGAGTGAGATGAGCAGAACCAGAAAAACACTGTACACCCTAAGGGTGATGATTAACCTTGATGGACATGCTTATTTCATCAATGCAACAATCAGAGACAATTTGGGACTGTCTATAATGGAGAATACCATCTGTATTCAGAGGAAAAACTGTGGTGTTTGAACAAAGACCAAGGACTATTACCTATACTTTAGGAAAAAAACCTGATATCTTATTGTCTGATTTGCTATCTCTTATACTTTATGTTTCTTCCTTAAGAATATGATTTCTCTCTCATCACATTCAATTTAGATCAATGTATCAATGTATACCATGAAACAATGTAAAGACTGGCAAATTGCCGTCTGTGGGGGGTGGGGGGGAGGGAAGCAATATTAGGGGAAAAATTGTAAAATTCAAAATAAATAAAATCTTTAAAATGAAAAAAAGGATATGGGCATAGTTTGGTCTTATCTTTCCATTGAAGACATCTAAGAAGACATCACTATACATCCAAGATAACATCACTATCTTCCAGACAAAAAGCCCTGAAGGAAAAGCAGGGCTGTCAACTTTAAATTTAAATGTCTTATTGTCCTTTGACCCACTTTAATTCTACTGTGTTTAGCTCTTTGTCTAATGAGGGCATCATAATATGCAAGATCCTGAGTCAATGTCTATGTAATTCATAATCATTTGTAAAAGTCTCAGGTGAGACCTCCAGAGATTCTTATTTTAGAGCTCCTTAGGATTTTTGCAGTTAATTAGAGCAGGGCTTGACTTAACTCATGCTTCATTTAACAAGGAGTTAAAGGGGAGGCAGGGGGTGGGGGGAAGGTTCTTAAAGTGTGAGAGAAAATAGGCCTGGGGGGAGGGGCACAAATTGTTCAAGAAACGATATGGCTTTGGATGATACTTTGGCTCTTTAGGAAGATAATGTGTACTTGAAAGATACTTGAAAAGGGGGTAAGGTAAAAATGATTATAATTATAATTTGATCTAATTTGAGAAAATGCTGCTTATTAAGCAATCAAGCAAACTGTCTCTGATGATACCTTGATAACAATATGTGTTTATCAAGCAATCAAATAATCAAACTATAATTGATGATACCTGATTAATAGTACTAGAGCAATAAATAATAGCAGGGGAAGAGGCACAAATATTTATAATTTTAGAGGGGAAGAAGGGAGAATATGAATGCGGAGTAAACTCTATTCAATAGATTCAGACTAGAGAGGGGAATAAGATACATTCTCACTGGGAATTAAAAATCTACCCTAGTCTTTAGGGAAGGGGGGGAGACTGCGAAAAGGAAAGATAAGGGAAAAAGGGATTGATAAAAGGGAAAGCAGAGGTATAAGTGAAAATAAACAGAAAGTTAATTTTTTTTTAAAAAATCAAGGGGGAGAGGGGGGCGGAGCCAAGATGGCAACAAGAAGGGATTGAGTCTTAGGAGCTCTCTGATAAAATTCATCAGCTAAGGACTCTAAACCTTTGAGAGACAGAACCCACAAAGGGACCCAGTGAGGCAGTAGGAACTCAAGGTAACCTGGAAAAGAGCAGAAAGGCTCTGCTCCCCGGGATCGGAGAGGTGGCCTGCCAGAGGGGTGGCCTGCCAGAGCCAAAGATCTTCAGCCTCCCGGAGGCAGCCCCAGGGTGCTGGGAGTCTCAGTTCACAGCAGCGGGGAAGTCTTCTGAGCTGCACCCCGAGGAGCACTGGGCACAAAGTGGGGGAACAGCAGGGGACCTCTGCCAGAGCAAGCACATGGAGCCCAGCCCTCAGGGCACACAGCAAGCAGCATGGTCTTTCCCCAGCCCTGATCTAGGAAACAGAAGCAGGGGGAGCTGGTAAGCAAGAGCCCCCAGGGTATGAGCCCATTGAGCTGAGGGAGGGGAGTGAAGAGAGACTGCAGAGCTCTGTCCTCTGCCCCTGGAACAGGACTCTGGGGCTCTGACCACATTCAGATCCTGATAGCAGTCTAGGCCCCCCCACAGAACAGCAGGGCCCCCCCACCTCGACTCTGTGGCAGAGGGAGGTGCTTATGGTCATGCACAGACCAGGAGGGAGGACAGAGCCTCACACACTGAGACCCTTGTGTGAGTGTCCCAAAAGCTCAGGAAGCACCCCGAAACCAGGCCCAGGCCGGGAAAATGAGCAAGCAAAGAAACAAAACGAAGACTATTGAGAAATATTTTGCAAATGAGCCCAAGAAGGATCAAAATACTCAGTCTGAAGATGAGACAGCACAAGCTCCTGCATCTAAAGACTCCAAGAAAAACAGAAATTGGGCTCAGGCTATGACAGAGCTCTAAAAAAGACTTTGAAAATCAAATGAGGGAGTTGGAAGAAAAACTGGGAAAAGAAAGGAGAGAGATGCAGGAAAAACATGAAAATGAAGTCAGCAGCTTAGTCAAGGAAATCCAAAAAAATGCTGAAGAAAATAGCATGCTAAAAACCAGCTTAGGTCAAATGGATAAAACAGTTCAAAAAGTTATTGAGGAGAAGAATGCTTTAAAAAGCAAAATTGGCCAGATGGAAAAAAAGAGATAAGAAAACTCTCTGAGGAGAACAATCCTTCAGACAAAGAATAGAATTCAGGGAGATGGATGAATTTGCCAGAAATCAGGAATCAATACTTCAAAACAAAAAAAAAATGAAAAATTAGAAGAAAATGTGAAATATCTCATTGAAAAAACAACGGATATGGAACACAGACTTAGGAAAGATAATTTAAAAATTATTGGAATACCTGAAAGTCATGATCAGGAAAAGAGCCTTGACATCATTTTCAAAGAATTACTACAGGAAAATTGCCCTGATATTCTAAGAAGCAGAGGGCAAAATAGAAATGGAGAGAATCCACCGATCCCCCAGAGAAAGAGATTCCAAAAAAACAACCCCTAGGAATATTATAGCCAAGTTCCAGAACTCCCAAGTCAAAGAGAAAATATTACGAGCAGTTAGAAGGACACAGTTCAAATATCGTGGAGCTGCAGTCAGGATCACACAGGACTTAGCAGCAGCTACTTTGGAAGCTCGTAGGGCTTGGAATACAATATACCGGAAGGCAAAAGAGCTTAGAATGCAGCCAAGAATGAACTACCCAGCAAGGCTGAATGTCCTCTTCCAGGGAAAAAGATGGACTTTCAATGAACCAGGGGAATTTCAAAGGTTCCTTTTGGAATGGCCAGAGCTGAACAGAAGGTTTGATCTTCAGATACAGGACTCAGGTGAAGCATGGAGTTTGGAGGAGAGGGGGGTAAATATGAGGGACTTAATGAGGATGAACTGCATGTATTCCTGCATAGAAAAATGAAACTGATAATACTCATATGAACTTTCTCAGTTAATAGAGCAGGTAGAGAGAGCTTTTATAGTTGAAGCACAGGAGAAAGCTGAATTCGAAGATAAAATATGGTGTAAAAATGGAGTCAATAGAAAAAAAGGGAAATGGGAAGGGAGAAAGAAAAAGGAGAGGGGGGATAGTCCAAGATATTTCACATAAGATTTTTTTATTACAATGAGTGATTGCAATGATATGGAAGTGGGGAGGCAAGGGGGAATGAGGGAAACTTTGCTCTCATCAGAGGTGGCTAGGAGAGGAAACAGCATATATACTCAATGGGGTATAGACATCTGGAGTAAGAAGGAGGGGAGAGCAGGGGGAAGGGTTGGGGATGTGAATAAAGTAGGAGAGGATGGACCATGGGGGGAGAGTGGCCAGATATAACACATTTTCTTTCTTACTTCTTGCAAGGGGCTGGATTGGAAGGCCTGACCAGGACCACAGGGCCAGGTGGATTCTGGGCCTAAGGGGTGGTATGGGGGCTCAGGGCTTCTTGGCCCCAGGACCAGGGATCTGTCTGCTGTGCCACTCAGCGACCCTACAGCAGAGTCAGAGTGTAAGGAGAGAGAGAAAATAGAGTACATGGTAATGGAGAAATAAGAAAGTAGGGAGTTGCGATCAGCAATGGCAATGGTGGAAAAATATGGAAATAACTTTTGTGATGGACTTATCATAAAGAATGAGATCCACCCATGACAGAGTTGTTGGTGTTGGAACAAAGACTCAAGCACATTTTTTGTTATTATTATTATTTGAGGGAGGGTGCAGAGCAAGTGGGGCTGGATGGCCTGCCTGGGGCCACATAGTGGGGTGATCTTTGGGTGTCTGGGGCTGGATTTGGACCCAGGTGCTCCTGGCTCAAGGGCCAATGCTCTATCTGCCACCCAGCCACCCCTACTAGTATTACTATTTTATCTTATTTTATTTTGGGTCTTTTTTTCCTTTCTTTTTTTTTGTTTTTTGCAGGGCAGTGGGAATCGTGTGGCTTGTATGTCACATGGCTGGGTGATTGTTGGGTTTACGAGGCTGGATATGGCCTCGGGTGCTCGTGGCTCCAGGGCTGGTGTTTTGTCCATTGTGCCACCTGGCCATACCTACTATTATTACTATTATTTTTTAAATTTTAATTTGTTTCTCTCCCCTTTACTTTTTTCACCAAAGCAAGTCTATCTATATTCATGGGGGAGGAGGTTTATTTTGTTTACTTGTAAACAAGAATATTTTATTAATGTAAAAAAACATTTGTACAAAATGAGAATAAAAAATAAATTAAAAAAATCAAGGGGGGAAAGGTAGTAAAATTTTCAGGAGGGGAATAAGAGAAAAGGAAAGAGAAAAATATAAATGGAGAAGGATAGCACAGAGGGAAATACAGAGTTAGTAATCTTAAATGTAAATGTGAATGGGATGAACTGTCCCATAAAATGGAAATGAATAGCAGAATGGATTAAAAACTAGAATCCTACAATAAGTTGTTCACAAGAAACACATTTGAAATAGAAAGATACACAAAGGGTAAAGATAAAAGGTTGAAGCAAAATATATTATGCCTCAGCTGAATTAAAAAAAAAACTGGGGTAGTGATCTGAATCTCAGATAAAATAAAAGCAAAAATCAATCTCATTAAAAGGAATAGAGAACAAAACTACATGTTTTTAAAAGGCACAATTGGTAATGAAGCTATATCATTATGAAACATTTATGCACCTAGTGGTATAGCATCCAGATTCCTTGACAAACAAAATTGAAAAATTGAGGGAATTATATGAAACATAGACAGCAAAACTTTAATAATGGGAGATCTCAATCTCCCTGTCTCAGAAGTAGATAAATCTAATCACAAAATAAGCAAGAAGGAACATTAAAAAAGTAAATGAAATCTTAGAAAACTTAGATATGATAGACCTCTGGAGAAAATTTAATGGGGATAGAAAAGAATATACCTTTTTCTCAGAATACATGGCACTTATACCAAAATTGACCATATACTAGGTCACAAAAACCTTATAATCAAATGCAGAGAGGCAGAAATAATAAATACATACTTCTCAGACTGTGATGCAATAAAAATTACAGGTAATAAAGTGTCATGGAAAGATAAACCAAGAACTAATTGTAAACTAAACAACTTTATCTTAAATAATGGGTAGATTGAACATCAAATAATTGAAATAATCAATAATTATATCCAAGAAAATGCTAAATTTTTGGAATGCAGTCAAGGCACTTTTGAGGGGAACCTTTATATGACTAAATGCCCATATGAATAAAATAAAGAAAGAGATCAATGAATTGGGCATGCAACTAAAAAAACTTAAAAAGAACAAATTAAACATTACCAATTAAATGCCAAATGAGAAATTCTGAAAATCAAGGGAGAGATTAATGAAATTGAAAGTAAGAAAACCATTGATTTCATAAATAAAGCTAAGAATGGGTTTATGAAAAAGTCAATAAAATAGACCAAACTTTGGTAAATCTGATTAAAAAAAAAAGAAAGAAAGAAGATAATCAGATTGCCAGTATCAAAAATGAAAAGGGTGAATTAAGCACTAAAGAGGAGGAAATTAAAGAGATAATTTGGAACTAATTTGCTGAAGTGTATCCCAATACATTGGATAATCTGAGTGAAATAGATGAATATTTACAAAAATACAAACTGCCCAGATTAAGAGAGGAGAAAATAAATTACTTAACTAATCCTATTTCAGAAAAAGAAATTGAAGAAACCATCAATTAACTCTCAAAGAAAAAGTCTTCCTCATAGTTTATAAGTCCAGATAGATTTATAAATAAATTCTACTGAACATTTAAGAAACAATTAATTCCTATTCTATATAAACTATTTTAAAAAATAAGAGAAGAAGGAGTTTGGCCAAATTCTTTTTATGACACCATCATGGTGCTGATACCTGAACTGGGAAGAACCAAAACAGACAAAGAAAATTATAGACCAATCTTCCTAATGAATATTGGTGTGAAAATCTTAAATAAAATTTGAGCAACGAGCCTACAGAAAATTATTACTAGGAAAAAGCAACACGATCAGGTAGGATTTATTCCAGATAGGCAGGGATTGGTTCAGCATCAAGAAAACACTCAACATTATTAAACATATCAATAGTAAAACCAACAGAAATCATATCATTATCTCAACAGATACTGTAAAAGCATTTGAAAAAATACAACATCCATTCTTATTAAAAGCCACAATAAAATTAGAAATAAATGGAGTTTTCTTAAAATAAATGGTATCTATCTAAAATATCAAAAATATTATATATAAATTGAATAAAACTTGGAGCATTTTCAATAAATTCAGGGGTGAAACAAGGATGCCAATTATCACCTTTACTATTCAATACAATATTAGAAATGATAGTAATAGCAATAAGAGAAGAAAAAGAAATTGAAGGAATCAGAATTGGTAATGAGAAAGCAAAGTTTTGCACTCTTTGCAGATGATATGATGGTATACTTAGAGAACCCCCCAAACATCTTTAAAAACTTAAAAACAATTAGCAAATTCAGCAAAGTAGCAGGATATAAAACAAACCCACATAAATCATCAGCATATATATATATATATACATATATACATATATACATATATGTGTATGTATGTGTAAAACAAAGCCTAAGAGCAAGAGACAGAAAATTTCCTTTTCAAATAATCATAGACAACATTAAATATTTGGGAATCTACCTTCCAAGACAAACCCCAAAACTGTATGAATACAATTATAAAGCACTTCTTACCCAAATAAAATCAGATATAAATAATTGGGAAAATATCAGTTGCTCATTGTTAGGTCCAGCTAATATACTAAAAATGACAATTTTACCCAAATTAAATTACTTATTCAGTGCTATGCCCATCAAACTATCAAATAACTACTTTACTGTTCTAGAAAAAATAGTAACAAAATTCATCTGGTGCAACAAAAGGTCAAGAATAGCAAGGGAACTGATGAAAAGAAATAGAAAGGAAGCTGCCTATAGCTCTATCAGATTTAAAACTGTACTATAAAGCAGCAGTCATCCAAACTGCCTGGTACTGGTTAAGAAATAGAATAATGAATCAGTGGATTAGGATTAGGTTCAAAAGAAGTTGCAGTAAATGATTATAGCAATCTCCTATTTGACAAACTGAAAGACATCTCTTTCTGAGATAAGAACTCACTATTTCATGAAAATTGGTGGGAAAACTGGAAAATAGTATGACAAAAACTAGCAAAGATCCATATCTCACATCTTGTACCAAAATAAGGTCAAAATGGGTACAGGTTTTAGACATAAAGAGTGATACCATAGATAAATTAATAGACCAAGAAATATTCTATCTATTGGATCTATGGAAAGGGGATAAATATATGACCAAACAAGAATTAGAACACATTATAAACTGCAATATGAATGATTTTGACTTTGTTAAATTAAAAAGGTTTTGCACTATTAAAATCAATGCTGCCAAAATTAGAAGGAAAGCAGAAATCTGGGAAACAATCTTCACAACCAGGAGTTCTAATAAAGGTCTAATTTCTAAAATATATAGAGAATTGCATCGAATTTATAAGGTTACAAGTCATTCCCCTATTGATAAATGATTAAAGGATATGAACAGACATTTTTCAAATGAAGAAATTAAAGCTATATATAATCATATGAAAAATGCTTTAAATAATTAATGATAAGAAAATTGCAAATTAAAACAACAGTGAGGTATCAACTCACACCTCTCAGATTGGCCAAGATGAGAAACAGGGAAAATGATCAATATTGGAGAGGTTGTGGGAGTATTGGGACATTGATGCATTGCTGGTGAAATTGTGAATGAATCTAACCTTTCTGGAAAGCAATATGAAACTATGCCCAAATAGCAATAAAACTGTTCATACCTTTTGACTCAGTAATTCCAATTCTAGGTCTATATCCAGAAGAAAGTATTAAAAAATAAGGAAAAATCCTACATGTTCCAAAATATTCATAGCAGCCCTTTTTTGTAATGGCAAAGAATTGGAAATTGAGGGAATACCCATTGATTGGGGAATGGCTAAACAAGTTATGGTACATGAATACTATGGAATATTATTGATCTATAAGAAATCATAAATGGTTGAACTCTAAAGAAGTATAGAATGACTTATGGGATCTGATGCTGAGCAAAGAGAGTAGAACCAAGAGAACATTGTACGCATTAACAACCAACAACATTTGTAGATGAATAATCTTGATGGAAGCAGCTCTTCTCAGCAGTTCAGAGAGCTAGGACAACTGTTTTAAACTAGCTATGGACAATAATATCCCCATCCAGAGGAAGAAAATGAAAACAAAACAAAACACAATAAAAAAAACAACAAAAAAATCAGTGCTTTAGAATCTGATAAGCAGTTTATAAAAATTATCTCTTTCCCTTAATCTTAATTCTTCTTACTGAATATAGCTAATTTGTAAACATGTTTATCAAAAATATGTATGTACAATGCTAACCTGACTGTTTACTGCTGGGGGTGGGTGGGAAAGGAGGGTGGAAGGAAATCTTGTAACTTAAAAAAGTACATGAAGGGGTGGCTAGGTGGGCGTAGTGGATAAAGCACCGGCCTTGGAGTCAGGAGTACCTGGGTTCAAATCCGGTCTCAGACACTTAATAATTACCTAGCTGTGTGGCCTTGGGCAAGCCACTTAACCCTGTTTGCCTTACCAAAAAAAAAAGTAAATGTACTTTTGGATGAAAACAAATTAAATAAATAAAATTAATTAATTAATTAATTAATTAATTAAGTGAATGAATGATGAAAATACTATGATTGATCTGCATTCAGACTTCCTAAATTTTATCTGGATGTGAATGACATTTTCCATCACAGATCTTTTAGAGCAAACTCTGCAGGTAGGTATCACACAATGTTGCTGTTGCAATGTCCTCTTGATTCTGCATACTTCACTCAGCATAAGTTTGGTAAGTCTTTACATGTAAATTTTTCTGAAAATTTCCTGCTCATCATTTCTTATTAGCACAATTGTATTCTATTGCATTCATTAACTGCAACTTGTTCAGTCATTCCCCAATTGATGGATATCACCTTAATTTTCAATTCTTTACCACCACAAAAAAGAGCCATTAGAAATATTTTTGTACATATGGAATTTTTTACCCTTTTTTTTGTGATCTCTTTTGCATACAGACCTGATAGTCACATTGCTACATCAAAGGGTATGTTACAGTTTTAGAGTCTTTTGGGCTTAGAGCCAAATTGCACTCCAGAATGCTTGAATCATTTCATAATTCCACCAATAGTACATTAATGATCCAGTTTTCCCTCCAGTATTTATCATTTCTACATCCCCTCCAATATTTCTCATTCTCCTTTTTCTGTCATATTAGCCAATCTGAATTGTTTTAATTTACATTTCCTCTGATCAATAGTGATTGAGAGCATTTTTATAGACTAGAGCTTGCTTTTATTTCTTTATCAGAAAAATGTTTGTTCTTATAACTGATCATTGGAGAATGACTTGTATTCTTATAAATTTGACTCAGTTCTCTATATATTTGAGAAATTAGACCTTTATCAGCAGCATTGACTAAAAAAACTGTTTCCCAGCTTTCTGCTTTTCTTCTAATATTAGTTACATTGGTTTTGTTTCTGTAAGGCTTTTTGATTTAATAAAAATTATTCATTTTACAATTATAATTTATTATCTTTTTAAAAAATAAATTATTCTCTTCTTATTAGATATGACAGATAGACTATTCCTTGCTCTCCTAATTATTTTATGTTTAAATCATGTACTTTTTTTCAATCTTACTTTGGTATAGGGTGTGATATGTGAATCAATGCCTAGCTTTTGCTATATTGTTTTCCAGTTTTCCCAGAAGATTTTGTCAAATAATGTTTTTTATCAAAAAGTTGAATGTTTTTGTGTTTTTCAAACAGTTAATATTATTAAAATCATTTGCTATAATTTATTCATTTGATTCACTACTCTATTTTTTAGCCAATACCAAATTCTTTTGATGACTGTTGCTTTATAATAGAGTTTTAGATCTAGTATTTCAAGATAACCTTCCTTTGAATTTTTCTTTAATTGTCTTGATATTCTTGAATTTATTATTTTTTTCTAGCTCTACAAAGCAATTTTTGATAGTTTGATTGGCATGGCACTGAATAAATAGATTAATTTAAGTAGAATTGTCATTTTTGTTATATTAGCTCTGTTTAATCATGGGCAATTTATATTTTTTCCATTTCTTTAGGTCTGTCTTCATTGTGTGAAAAGAGTTATACAATTGTATTTATAGAGTTCCTAAGTTTGTCTTGCAAATTAGACTCTCAAATATTTTTTAATGTCTAGAATTATTTTAAATGAAATTTCTCTTTCTATCATTTGCTGCTTTTTAGTTAACATTTAGAAATGCTCATGATTTATATGTTTATTTTGTATGCTACATCTTTGCTAAAGTCAAATGTTTCAAGTAGTTTTTTAGTTGATTTCCTAGTATTCTCTTAAGTATACTATCATATTGTCTATAGAGTGATAGTTTTGTTTCTCATTGTCTCTTCTAATTCTTTTTATTTTTTCCTTCTTTAATTGCTTAAGTTAACATTTTGATTACAATATTGAATAATAGTATTGATAATGGGTATCCTTGTTTCACCCCTGATCTAGTTTATTTCATTTCATATAATGATTGCTTATGGTTTTAGATATTGCTTATTATTCTAAGGAAAATTTCCTTTATTCCCATTCTGTCTAATATTTTAATAGGAATGGGTTCTATATTATGTCAAAAACTTTTTCAGCATCTATTGAGATAATCATATAATTTGTTAGTTTTATTATTGATATGTTCAATGATGCTAATAGCTATCCTGATATTCAATCATTAATATTTATTAGGAAAATTGGTCTATAATTTTTTTCTCACTTTTGGTTCTAGCTGGTTTAGATATCAGTACCATATTTGTGTCCACTCCAGTATTATAGGAAAGCTCATATCATTCACAGTTATAGTTTCCTCCATTCTATTTTCCTCTCATTTCTACATTTCTCCCTCCTTTCATCCTATCCTTCTCACCAGTGCTTTGCTTTTGACTACCACTTCCCTCAAACTGCACTTTCTTCTACCAGGCTCTATTCCATTTTCCCATTTTCTCTCCTATTTCCCAAAGATTAAACTAAATTTCTAAACTCAACTAAATGCTAATTATTATTTTTTCTTGGAGCTAAATCCAATGAGCATAAGATTCAATCAGTGCTCACATCCTCCCTCCCTTCCCTTTTTTTGTCCTTTGTGTTTTTTCACATGATGTAATTATCCTATTCTGCCTCCTCCTTTCCTCTTCTAATATGATACTTTTTTCATTCCTTAATTATTTATAACATCACATCAAAATCAACTTATAGCCAAATGCTCTGACTATACATATATAATATGTTTATATATATATATATATATATATATATATATATATATATATATATATGTGTACTCTCCTTTTATTCTCCCTAATAAAGATATAATTCTCAAGTTTTACAAGTTTCATATTATCATGTGGGCATGTAAATAATTTAGTATAATTGAATAACATGTTTTCTTTTTCTTTTCTGTTTACCTTTTAATGCTTCTCTTGAAAATCAAATATTCTGTTCAACTTTGGTCTTTTCTTCAGGAAAATTTAAAAGTACCTTATTTCATTGAATATCCATCTTTTCTGCTGAAAGATTACATTCAGTGTTGCTGGGTAGTTGATTTTTGGTTGTAATCCAAGTTCCTTTGCTTTCTGGAATTTTATATTTCAGTAGGTTATTGGTGAATCCTTTAGATGACCATTTTACTCTCTGTTTCTAGAATATCAGGTGGGTGTCAGAGATTGACTTTCAACCAAGATAGTGAAAAGAAGCCAGACACTGTTTTAAGTTCTCCTGACTTTCCCTCAGAACTAACATGAATCAAGCCTCTTAACAGATTTTGGATCTACAGAACCCAGAGAAGAACCAAGGGGAGCATCTTTCAGCAAGGTCTAACATAGGGGAGTGTGAACATGCTGGGGGCAGAGAGCAGAGACCCAGAACAGGGGAAGAAGGTTGAAGCGAGGGGACTAACCTGAGAACAGCAGCTGAAGGGTTTTCTGTGTATAAGGCAGGCGGATAAGAAAGCTCCAGTGCAATGACTCAGACAGCTATATGGTCAGCTTGGCTGGTCTAGAAACCTGGACCATGAGCCTCAACAGAGTCCTCATGTTTCCAGCTGAACCAACCCCCACTCTTTGGTATAGGTGCCATGTACTGCAGAGAAAAAAGTATATTATTTTCCATCTCCATTAAGTTTTCTCTAGAGGTCTATCATATCTAAGTTTTCTAAGAAGATTTTATTCACATTCTCAACTTCTTTCTTGTTTATTTTGTAGTCACCTTTATCTAGTTCTGATAGAGGGAAGTTGGGGTCCCCCATTATTGAAGTTTTGCTATCTATATCTCCTTGTAACTCACCTAGCTTTCCTCTAGAAATTTGGATGCTATACTTCTAGGTGCATATATGTTTAATTATGATATAGCTTCATTACCTATAGTGTCTTTTAAGAAGATGTAACTTCCTTCTTCATCTCTTAAATGAAATCAATTTTTGCTTTTGCTTTATCTGAGATCAGGATCCACTACCCCTGATTTTTTTTAACTATCCATGAAGCATAATATATTTTGTTTTAGTCTTTTACCTGTACTATGTGTGTGTATCTCTCTACTTCAAATGTGTTTCTTGTAAATAGCATATTGCAGGTTTCTGGTTTTTAATTCATTCTGTTATCCACTTTCATTTTATGGGAAAGTTCTTCCCATTTACAGTTAAGATTGCTAATTTTGGATTTCCCTCTATGCTATTTCCCCCCAGATTTATTTTTCTCTTTCCTTTTCTCTTATTTCTCCTCACCAAAGTTTTACTCCCCTTTGCCTTTAACTTTTCTTTTAAAATTTAACTTTCAGTTTATTTTCCCTTATACCTTCTCCTCCACTTTTATCACTCCCTTCTTTCCTTTTCTTTCCCTTCCCCCCAACACTTCCCTGTAGAGTATGATAGATTTTTATACCCAAGTGGGAATCTCTCAAATAGAATTTATTCAGTGTTCGTACCCCCACTTTTTCCCCTCTGCCTCTTCACCTGGTGTTATTTGTCCATAGAAATACTATCAATCAAATACTCTTAACCAGGTATCATCAATCAAAGTACCAATAATTAAAGGTTGATTTATTGATTTTTTGCATACTAAGCTCAAAATACTATCAAGGAAAGTAAAATCACAGGTTGATTGTTTGATAAAGCAACTTTGCCTCATGGTCACTAAGTACTCTGCCCTCTTCTGTCTCATTAGAAATACACTTCTCAAGAGCTATGAATCACATAAAATTATAATCTTTTTTCAAGTACCCTCCAAAGGCACACAATTCTAATGAGCCAAAATATCATCCAAAGTCAAATCATTTCATGAACCATTTGTACCCCCCCCTCCCAAGCATACTCTCTCTCACACTCTACCCTTTTAGCTACCCAACCAGGGTATTTAAATCCTTGTTAACTGAGGTATGGATTCAGTCTAACTCTTCTAAGTAGATCCCCACCCTCTGACCCTAAAGTCACTTCTGATTTAATTAATTATAGTCCCAAAGTGCTCTAAGTTTTGAGACACTCTGAAGGTCTCTCTTAAGAACTTTACAATTGATTTTAATATATGGGTGACACTGACTCTGCACTGCCTGGTATAGGATGTTTTCACTAGGGAAAATTCTAAACTTTATGAGCAAAACAGAATTAAAGTAGCTCATAGGAAACTGAGACACATGAGTTTAGAGTAAACACTCCTGCTTTTCATCTTGGCTTTTTGTCTCTAAAGTCATGTCATCTTCGCCCTCTTCAGTGGAAAGAAAAGAACCAACCATACCCATATCCTCTAAATTCAATCTCTTCAATTATGTTCAACCCTTTATCTATACTAAAAGAAATAAAATTTTCAAGAATTCCCTTGTAGGGTTAGATATATTTGATATCCTTGATTAATATTTGTTTTGTTTTGCTTTTTTCTTCTTTTAATTCACCTTTTTATTTAACTCTTGAGCCTTTTATTTGGAGCCTGAATTCTCTGTTCAGTTAGAATTTTTTATGAGGAAATTTTGGAAGTCCTCTATTTTGTTGAATAGATATCTATAATTTCCCCTGACAATATGTTGAATTTTGCATGGTAGTAAATTCCTGGCTGTAATCCAGGGTCTTTGTCCCCTTATATATGTTATTCTAGGTGCTCTGGTTCTTTAGTGTTAAAGCAGATACATCCTGTGTAAGTCTGATAGTGGTTCCTTAGTATTTAAATTGCTTTTTTTTTCTGCTTGCAGAAATGTTTTTTCCTTTATTTGAGAATTCTGGAATTTGGCTATTATAGCCCTTGGAGTTTTTAATTCTGGTGGTCTCTTTCTGGAGAAGTTATTTTGTTTTCTTTGTCTAGTAGATTTGGACAGTTTTACCTGATAATTTCCTGAATGAAGTTTTACAAGTTCTTTTTTTTAATTTAGGCTTTCTAGTAGTCTAACAATCCATAAATAATCTCCTCTAGATCTATTTTCCAGGCATTTGTTTTTCCTAAAAGGTACTTTATGTTGTCTTCAATTTTTTCAGCCCTTTTACTTTTTTTGATGGAATCTTGTAGTCTTGTAGATTCATTGGTTTCTATTTATCTAATTCTAGTTTTGGGGGGTTTATTTTCTTCAGTTTGCTTTTGTGTTTCCTTTTCCAGTTGGTTAATTTTACTCTTTGCTGATTTCCAGTTTGTTGATTTTATTTTCTGAAGAATTATATTCTTTTTCCAGTTAGATATTTTTACTTTTAAAGGAGTTGATTTCTTTGGTCAATTTTTCATAATTTTCCTCCATGACTCTCATTTTTTTTTCTTGCCTTTCTGTCCAGGTCCTGCCTAAGCAGTGATTTGTTCCCAACCCGGTCCTGTCTTTTGTCCCAGCATACCTAGGGTTCATACTTTGTTGGGGTTGGGATGCTCCCTACTGGCTTGCTATCTAGTTGTTGGGACCTATGCCATCATCAAGTTGTCAGGACCTGGATTGTACTGTGACTAAAAGCCTCCTACTAACTTTCCCACTCTTCTTCCTAGCTGGGTTTTACTTCCCTTTTTCACCAAAGAGATAGTCCTTCACTGAAGATTCTCCACAATATCAATCATTGAGAACTTCTTTGGATCTTGTCTTTTTTTTTTTGGTAGCATCAGATGCTTCAATGTCTGTGCAGAGGCTTCATTTAGTTTTTTTTTTTTTTTTTAGGTTTTTTTGTAAGGCAAATGGGGTTAAGTGGCTTGCCCAAGGCCATACAGCTAGGTAATTATTAAGTGTTTGAGGCCGGATTTGAATTCAGGTACTCCTGACTACAGGGCCAGTGCTCTATCCACTGGGCCACCTAGCCTCCCCCTTCATTTACTTTTGTGTAGGGAAAAGCTCTAGGAGCATGCTAACTTCACACTGCCAACTTGGCTCTGCCTTGGAGGTCTATGACCTCTTTCAAGAAGTCTTTTTGGACTGGAAACCAACTCATATTCTCCTCTGAAACTTTGCATGTCGTGCTTTTTCTGCCATCCTCTTCTGATATAGTGTTTGCCTCTCCTTATCTCCAAATTAATGTTCTATAATCCTGGCTTTTCTCTGACCTTTCTTACTCATTCTGAGTTTTCTTCCTGATCACCCAAGTTTTTTTTTTTTTATTTTTGGTTGGGGGAGGGACCCATTTGCAGACTTTCTGAGTGGAGAAATTAATTTGGACCATCCATGTTGAGAATACCCATGGGTTGCTCACTGGGCTGGGTCCTCTGTGTTGAGAATGCCAGCAGCTTGCTCATTGAGTGGGGCTGTCCAAATCAGTCATGTGAACTGAACATGGTTTTGATCTTCCTCTGTTGGAGCCCTCACAGCTGACATGCTGTGCCTTTGGCCTGCTGACTTCTGACTGCAGAATCCTCTGTTGTAGATCTCTCAGATAGCTGGGACCCTCCAGCTGATCCCAGCCACTCAGGCACTGGGTTTCAGTTCCTTGCTCTGGGCACAGTCCTCTATACCCATGACAGATCTTGCTGGAAAATGATCCACTATTTCTTTTGTGGGGTCTGCTCCAGAATCCAATTAGAGGCTTGATTAAAGTTGTTTCTGAGGACAGGAGAGTTTCAGAATGTTCTGGGTTTCTCTCTGCTACCATGGCTCCTCAAAGAGACTTTTAAAAAAAAGAGAATTCCTAGTTATATAAAAATATTTATAGTAGTTTTTTTAACTAGTGGCAAGGAATTGGAAATTAAATGTATGCTGGAAAAAAATATTATTCACTTCCAGAGGAAGACCTAATGGAGATTTAATGTAGATTGAAGCACACTTTTTTAAACTTATTTTTTCTTGGTTTTGGGGGGAGTGGTCTGTGTTTTCTTTGCAGCATAAATAATATGGAAATTTTTTCATGAAGGCACATGTATAATCTATATAAAATTGCTTGTAGAACACAAAATTTTATAAAATGAATGTTAAAACTTTTTAGATGTCTTTAAGAAAAATAAATTGTTATCAGGACTCAGATTTTCCTACTTCTTCACTGTCCATCATGATTAAAACTGTTCCAGAAACAGTTGATTGTAAATATTGAATATGATTTTAGGAAATCATCACATCTTTGTAGTGAGTAAAAGAGGAACAGTTACTGGATAAATGCCATCGGACTGCTCCAAATGGTCTTCTCCCTACAATTCTTATGATTGGGAAATCTTCATTGGTGCTGACAGTACTTTGTGGAGGTAGATTCATGGTACAAAGCTTTAAGTGTTTTCTTTATACATACTATATACCAGATAAATGTTTCTTTGGGTGAAGATTTTTATATGAGAATATTGTAGCTTCCCCATCCGTAAAATGAGAGAGACCATTTATGAGCTCTGCATTCATGGTTCTGTGACATTCAGTATTTCTAACAAGAAACTTTTTTTCTTTCTAAGTCTAGGGTTTGTCATAGTTGAAATTTTCAGGATTATTTCAATGCTCTTTGTTATATTTTATAGTATTTAAGAATGTTATAAGATTAAACTAGCAAAGTATGCTATTCAAGTATCTACTTTTGGAGCTGAATCAAAAAAATAACCCAATCAAGGTCCACATTAAAGACCTTTGAAGATTCATTTAGATATGGAGCAGTTAACAAAATAATAGGAGGGCAAAATAACAAGCAACAATGATATGACTTGGTTTTATTTCTGGATTTGCTAATAATTAACTACCTGACCTTGAACATGCCACTTATCTCTCTGAGGCTCACTTTACTCATCAACAAAATAATTGAACTTTACCAGATAATTTCTATTGCCCCTTCCAACTTTAAATCCTGTAATGAGAAATGGTTTGAAAACAATCTATTTTTAGGACACTTTAAGCTCAAAATGATTCTGGTTTGGTAATCAACAACTTTAATATGATCTTGGACTACATTAAGAGATTCAATGCTTCCAGGAAGAAGAAGAAGGCGATAGTCACTTCACTCTATTCTTTGCCCTGGTCGGATCACACCTAGAAACATTGTCTTTCATTCTGGACAAGTCAGTTTAAGCTAGAACAAAAGAAGGTAACTAGGATGTTGAAAGACCTTGAGCTGATGTCAAATGATTACAGTCCAGGGGTGGTTAGCCTAGAGGGAAAAAAAACCCTAAGAGATGTTCATGTTGGATCCCAGTGGTCAGGATCAGAACTTATGAGTTGTAGTTAAAAGCTGGAATATTTTAGTATGACATTAGTCATAGTGTCCTAAAATGAGAGGAAAAAAACTGAGGTAAGTTGCATTGGGAGATGATGGATTCCCCTCCATTAGAGATGTTCATATAAACTCTGGATGAGCACTATTTCCATCAGATCTATTTTTGGGTACAGGTTAGATTCAATGGCTACTGAGGTCTTTTCCAACTCTAAAAATTCTCTAATTGTATGAGGATAGTCAGACTTTTCCTATGCACCCAGTAATATATTTTAATCCACCATTGCTACTTGATTCCTTTCCTGCTAGCTTTCTAATATTTATATCTTTCAGTTCATTTCAGTCTATATTCAATCCATGTGATGGTTGAGTAAATTCAAGTGAACTCCAGTAGTAAAATTTCATGAGATATGACATAAACTGTTCCACAAATGTCCTGACTTATAACATCTGCTCCATCTCCTACCAACCCTATAATTCTCTCTAAAAAAAGAAGAGATAAAGTTGGTGTGACCTAGTCAGAGTTTCTACACTCAAATAATTTTGTTGAATTCAGTCTAAATGAATACTCTTTAAAAAAAGCAAACAGCTTTTCAAATCTACATGAAGAGTCCAAAAAAAAGAAATCTCCCACAAATCAGTATTAACTACATTCTACACTTTTCAAACAGTTGCTTTTGTGTCAGTTGAACATAAAATAACACATAATGATAGTGGACTATTCCTCAATGGACTTCAATGGAGAGCATAATCAGAGTGTTTCACATAAATTTTTTCATATCGTGACTGACAATAGTTCATTAAATACTTTGCTTTGATGTCTCATTGCTGCATAGACTGACTGGCCTAGGGTCTTAAGAAAAAGGTTGAAGAGTTTGTACCAATGAATTAAGAAATTGACTTAGAAGTCAACAAGCAGTAGGACAGCTAGGTGGCACAATGAATAGAGTGATGGATCCAGAGTCAGAAAGACTAATTTTCCTGAGTTTCACTATGACCTCAGATGGTTACTAGCTATGTGACCTGGGGTGAGTCATTTAAGCCTGTTCAGCTCATTTGAAAAATGATCTGGAAAATAAAATAGCAATCCACTCTAATATCTTTGTTAAGAATATCCCAAATGGGGTCACAAAGTCAGAAAAGACTGAAAATGACTGAACAACAAAAGATGAATGCAATTATTTCTGAGAAGAAATGAAGATCCTTCTGAGATTAAATAGTCTGATTTTCTAGCAACCTTGATTCATATGACTTTCTAAAACAATGTTTGAAAGGTAGGAAATAGGAGCAGATAAAGCATAATAGGAATTAGCAAGGGCTGCAAATTAGTAAAATAGATGTGGTCAAGAAATGGAGGGATTCAGGAATGTAAGAGAGAACTTGATAAAATGATTGATTACGTAGTTGTGATTTGGTAGAGAGTTGAGGAAAGCCAGGTGGGAAGTGTTGGATAGGAAGAATGGAAAGGACTTGAGTAATTAGAGATCCTGATGAAATTGAGAAGTAAGTTCATGGAATCCTAGACAGTCAGAAGGAACTTTAGAAGAGAACTAGTACAAAAGAAGAAACTGATAAGTAAATGGAGTCAGAGAAATTATAATATGAGGTGAAATGATATATTATAGGGGCAGCAGGGTGGCACAGTGAGTAGAATACCAACCTTGCAACCTTGGAATCAGGAGGACCTGAGTTCAAATTTGATCTCAGACACTTAATAATCACCTTGCTGTGTGACCTTAGGCAAGTCACTTAATCCCATTGCCTTGAAAAGACAAAAACAAAAAAATGAAATGATATAAAGAACTTTATAAGCTTTAATATGCCATACAAATGTCAGCTATAATTATTGTCTTGGAGGTGGAATAGTTTTGAGGGATAATGAGGTATGCAGTATGTCTATACTCATTTGGTTTATAGATAGAGATAGACTAAGTCATGTCAACTTTATCTCTTCTTTTTTGGAGATAAAAACATTTTAGGATGGAGTAAATCTTATACAACAGGACATTAGAAGAATAGTAAAAGTCATTCCTTGTGAAATTTTACCAGTGAAGTTTGTTTAAATGGATTAAGACTATTGTATAGAATGAAAGTGAAACAAAAATGAACTGAAATACATAATAAATACAGTACTGCAACCACTTTGAGAATATTTATATTTATATATAGTTTGCAAAGTTTTTGTATATACATATATATTTATATAATGTATATTTCTAGGTATATATTTTTTTCTGGTCACACCTCACTAAGCAGTCAGATTTTAAATCCAAGCATTTCTTTAATTTATTCCTATTACATTTGTTATTGATTTACTTTTACTAGCATTTATATAGTACTTTGAAATTTGAAAAATACTAAATACTATCATTTGATCTTCACAACCATCCTGGCAGGTAGGTGCTATAATAATCTCCATTTTACTGATGAGAAAACTGAGTCAGGCGGTGGTGACTCAGTTTTCTCATCAGTAAAATGGAGATTATTATAGCACCTACTATAGCACCTTGATCAGCTTCATAGAACTAGGAAGGATTTGAGACTCAGGTCTTGCTCACTCTAGACCCAACACTATCCATTCTAACACCTAGATGTGACCCATTTTTTAGACTATCATATCTTTTTGGATGATGATTCTATCTTCTATACTGTTATATATTTCCAGCAATTTTATGTCACCTACAGATTTGATTTAGTATATCCCATATCCCTTAATTTATGATGCTGATTAACACTGAATACAACTAGAACATGTATCTGAGGTCTCAATTCAGTCCTGCCACCAAGTTGCATAGGAGAACTAAAGAACATCTTTTTCGGACCTAGTCATTTACCTAATTAAAAAATTCACCTGGAAATACTATTTGATAACTTATACTGGTGGTCAACTCAAACACATGGAACACCAAATATCCTTAGGATCAGTAAAGACTAGTATAGACGCTTTCCTGTTTTATTTGATTTAGGAAGTACTGAAAAGCTCCTTTGCAACTCCTGCTCCTACCATTGCTTCTCTTACCAGCCATACTGCAATTCTTAAATATTTCTGTTACTTCTTGGGTAAAAAGTCATTGACAGACAATGTCAATGGTCAAGTATTCTACTGCATTATAAACACGTAAAGCTGGAAAGGGCCTAAAAAATCAGTTAGTCCAAATGTCCAGTTTTTAGATGAAGAAATAAAGGGTCAAAGAGATAAACTGACTAATCGATGATCATTCAACTAGTAAGTCCTAGGGTGACCAGAGCTAAACTCCAAGTATCTCACCTATTTGGAAGGGATAATACATTGAACCTCTATGATCTGTTGACACATTCAAGTTAAATTTACTAGATTAACTAGTTACTTAGCTGGACTCAGAGACAATAAGATACTAGGTCAATAAACATTTATTAAGTATCTACTATGGACCAGACACTATGCTAAGGTTCTAGACACTTGTGAAAGCAAGAACTCACTTTTGTCTCTTTTCTATCCCCCAGAGAGAGACAAAAGACAGTCCTTGCTTTCAAAGAGCTCACAATTTAATGGGGATAGAGGGAGACAATAGGCAAACACATTCACAAACATACTATATATAGGTCAAATAGAGACCTGAGAAGGGAGGCATTAGAATTAAGAGGAGATGGAAAATTCTTCCTGTGGTAGGTAGGATCTTAGTTGGAACTTAAAGAAACCAGACAGTAGTCAGAGTGAAGAGGAGAGAGCATTCTAGGCATGGGGAACAGCCAGAGAAAATTCCTGGAGCCAAGAAACGGCTTCTTTTGTTCTTGGGAAAGAAAAAAAAAGATAACATCACAGGTTTGAAGAGTACACAGTAGAGAGAAAATTGTTAGATAGAAAGGAGCTAAGTCATACAGGACTTTGAACACCAAACAAAGGACTTTGTATTTTACACAGGATAAAGAAATTTTGGTTAAAAGAGGAATAAGGAAGATTCTGAATCATGAGAACTTCCTGGGATTGGGCATTCCTGGTTGGAATGCCAAGTGGTTTGAGGGAAAACCTCAGCACGTGGTGGCAGGGAGGAGAAATAAGACTGAATAAGACTGAAAGGAGAAATAAGACTGTTGCCTTAAATCATAATCTTAATCTTAATTTAGGTTAGCTCTAAAGATACCAAAAGTGTGACTATTTAGTGCCCTATTTTCAGATCTTTTCTGTGTACAAAAAAGGTTTCTTTTCATTCAAACCAAGAAGTAAAAAATGAAAAAAAGGATGAATTAGGACTTTGTATTTAAACATGTCAAAAAGAGAAAAAATGAAAGTACTAGAAAACAAATGGGGGAAAAGGCATCAGTTAAAAGTCAAATGGTAGGAGATGACACCACAAGCTGGACTTCAAAGTGCCTGCTTTACCTCTCTGGAGGGCTATGCTTCTGATCCTCTACAAGCAACAAATCAGAGCAGTGAGCTTTCTCTTGGTTACAGCTAGGAACAAGGCAGAATGTTCAGAAGGCCTCCTACAAGCTGTGACATTTTGTGCTTCATGTTCACAACAAGGTCAATGCCCCTACAAGCTGACCAAGATAATTGGCCAGAAGAGAAGACTTGGGCAGCCTGTAGAAGAGCCTGCAAACTGCAGTTTCAAATTCACTTATCCTGAAGCAGAATTTCAACCACTTTTGAGTAAGGGAAATTGGAATGACTTATGCTGAGACATATTTATGGGAATTATTCCTGCAGATCCATTTTTTTTTCAGAAATGAAAACTGAGGAAAAAGGGGAGCAGTTAGACAATGTAGAGGTAGGGCATCTAAAGGCTGACAGAATATGGAAATGAACCTATCCATGACTACAATACATGCTAACAAGTTATAATCAAGCTCTTTGAGCCTCAGTTTTCTTATCTGTAAAATGGGAGTAGTAATTATTTTTGTTATTTCTCAGAATTTTTGTGAATATACTTTTTTAAACTGTATAGTGTTACATATATATAAACTTATTATAGAGTATTCTTATTCTCAATGCTGCTTTTAGAATTGCTTGGGAGTGATAATGATACTTGACAGGCTTACAGTGTTTTAAAGTTTTCTGAAATAACTTATGTGATTATCTCTTTGGAGTCACACAACAGCCCTTCAAGATAAGGGTTATTATTATTCCAATTTTATAACTGAGAAAACTGAGACTGAGGGTAGCTTGTATATAAATGACTGAGGAAGAATTTCAACCTAACCTGACTCAAACTCTTCATGGTGTGTGCAGCACCATAATGATAGCATTATTCCCCAGGCAAAAGATGTTTCTCATTGTCAGGTATTCCACTGTTCTTACCTATGGAGTGAACAAAGATTTCTAGCTCTGCCTCTGCTTGCTACCTCATCATTAAATGATGCACTGGGAGAATATCAACATCTTTGATATTGAGTTATTTCAACAGCCATTACAGATTAGATCTATTGCAAGCATAGCAGCCATACTAATGTTCTAAGTTGATTTGGTGCTTAGGGGGAGTAAAAGATATTTTTAAGGGTTTCTTCTTCCTCATTTGCCCCCATTAGCTTAGTAGAGGTAGAAATTTCCCAGGGAGACATTGAAAATGAGGGAAAGAAGAACAAGGCTATAAATAGAAGCTGCCACAACAGCTGGAACATAAAATCAGAAGATGTAAACTTGAGAATAATATTGGGGAGGAGTCAGGAGTAGGAAATGACTTTAAAGATCATCTTATTTTGTTAAACTCTCACATTTTGCAGTTGAAGAAATTGAGGCTAAGTTAGATTAAACAACTTAAGATCCCACAGATAATGAAAAAACAGGACAGGATATTCGGTTGGATACTTGTTGAACTCAGGAAGACCTAGGTTTGCATACCTATTCTAAAACCTACTGACAATATAACCCCAAGGAAATTATGTATCTTAACTCAGTGCCTGTAGTTAACTCTCCAAGAGTATAATTGTTAAGAAATTGCCAACAAACATTGGTAGAAAGAGTTTCCTATCTTGGAATTCTCTTTATACACGAAATCATAACCCTAACCTTAACCTATTACACACATGTCATCCAAGCAATAAAAAGTTCTCATAGTTGATCCAAAGATACAAACACACATATATTTACATATCTTTGTCTATTTATGCTCTACTTTGGAAATCTGGCTCTCAGTTTTCTTGACCATGGGGATTTTATGAGCACTTATTTTACTGAAGATAAAGAGGGAATTGTTAAATATCATTCCATCTAAAATTTCCAGGAATCTTTGGATTCAATCATGAGGTGGGGAGTTGATTCAAACTGCTAACTAAGGTATAGCAATTACCACTTTCCCCTTTTTCCTCATGAGCTGAGTGCTATGAAAATTCAGAATTAGGTTTTCTTGATCTATTAACTTTCTCAGCATTTCAGTTCTTCTTCCCTTCCCTGGGGATTTTATCTTTCTAAACCTGAAACAGGGATTCTTAAAATTTTTTATGTGTTTGTTTTGTGTGTGTGTTTGTATGTGTGTGTGTGTGTGTGTGTGTGTGTGTGTGTGTGTGTGTACATCAAAACCCCTTTGGTAATCTGATATAGTCTTTGAATATTTTTTCAGATTGTTTTTTAAATGCATACTATAAAATAAATAGAATTATAAATGAAATCATTTCTAAAATATGATTATCACATATATGTTTACAAGTTCAACATGCTCGAGGTTAAGAACTGTTCTTTACTGAATTTGAATCAATATTTTTTTTAATATACAGATCTGTGGGATCTGTGGATCCTTAGTCCTTTTGGTCTGTAGTCTCAAGGATCTATCAGACTCTTTCTCCACTTCTGATGCTGTTGAAGCATAACTGTACTATTATGTCTGATTCTCTTGTTTCTTGGAAAAAGAAAGGATGCAGTCATCCTACTGCTGATTGGGAGTTCATCCCTTCTTCCAGCTCTGTTCTCTAAATCTACCTCATTTATTCTTTCTTTAATCCCAAATTCACTTAATCAGAAATCTTCTATATATGTTTCTACAGTCACCTAACTATCCAGATAGCTCAGATGCCTTTATCCAAGTAGGAAAAAAGAACAAAAATAATGATCTTATATGATTCTAGCTCATCCAGCATGTCAAAAATATATAGCAGTTTTTGCTCAATTAGCAAGGATGAGCTCTTTCGTTACAAACTCTGAGAGATAAAGGTAGAAGGGCATATGGAAAAGACTATAAAGGAGTTTTTTTCTCTTCTGACTTTAATTTTTCCAACATTGAAAGAGAAATAAGAATCATAGAATTTAAGAGTTGGAAAGGTCATTAGAAGTCAACTAATCCAAATCATACCTAAAATATTACAAAATCCTCAACATACTGCTCAGTCTGGTTTCCCTTGAGGATCTCAGAGGAAAAGGAAGTTATATCTTGAGATAGTCTGTGCTACTTTGGCATAGCTCTAAGTACAATATTAGGAAATTTCTTTTGCAATAGAAATGAACTATCTTATGAGTCTTGTCCTTGTAGTTATTTCTTGCCTGGCTTTCTGATCTGAAAAAGCATGTGAAAGCCTGAGCCTGTTTCTGCCCATGATGCCTCAAGAGTCTGCATTCTGCAATGATGAGAATCTCTAATTAGACAGTAAGAGAATTTTTGTGGGGAGGGAGGGAAGAGATTGGTACAATGGACCTCAGTGGGTTTGGAAAACATTTCAATTACTTTCCTTTTTAGGAAGTACAAAATAATCCTATTTCCAAGATCCTGGTAGAGGGAAGAGTACATATTCTATCTCCCACCTAGTTTCATGGCACCCATTAGTAGATAGATACCTTTGCTTTGTTATGCTTGATTTTTTTGTTATCTGTAAATGGGAATGACCAGATGGCAATTTGGTGACATCTAAATGATCTTAGAAGTTTGTGAGGTGAGGACTATGGCATCAAAAACAATGTATTTCTGAGTGAGTAGTAGTTCCCACCTAAGAGATGGTGGCAAATGGACACCAGGCAATACTATTTAATACATGTATAATGTATAATACATTCTGGCAGAAAGAAGCCTAGGAATCTAGAAAAGCCTCATCTCTCAATGCCCAGCAGAGATCTTCACCTAAAGAGAATTTTACAAGGAGTTTGCAAAGGGAGAAAAGGACTTTTCAATTTAGGAACAATACTATCCCCTTTCCACTCATGCTTTCTTTATATATGCCCAACAACCATTCTCTAAATTTATTACAACTCTTCCCAATAATAGTATGTATTTGTGGAATACATATATCTTAGGTTTGGGCAGGGTACAAGATATCTTGTATCAACTTCTCACAATGACATCTGATTAAAAATATTGCCTAAAAGCTAGTCTAGAGTCTAGTTGCCTAATTGTTAATTGTGAGGATTAAAATGGGACTTAAGAATGACATTATTAGAGACATCACCTCTCTGGCATCCCTTGAGAACAGCCCTCTGATATCCAATCTATCAGTGCCTTTGTAAATTGGATGAGTGACTGCAGAGGGGTTATGACGATTAAAATGAATGCAGAAAATCTCTCTGAAAATCCTACCCCTTGTCCTGAGACTTCCGGCCAAGATGGAAGAGAGAAGACAGACACTGTGTTAAAGTCTTCTGATCTTCCCTCATAAAAATATGAAACAAACCTCTTAACAGAAATCCTATCTACAAAACCCAGAAAGAGAAGTTAAGAGAAGAACTTCTACCTCAAGGTTTGTCTTCCAGGATAGTGACTAAGCCCAGGAGCAGAGGTGGACTCTGCTGGGAGCATAGGACAGGGTGGGAGCCTGATAGCCTCAGAGCAGGATTGGCCTGATCTGCCACAGGGATGGGGGTCAACTGGGGAGCAGAGGCATTGGTGGTGACACTGACTGTGTGGAGCTTGCAGGCAGGGCTGGACGGTGAGTTCCAGGGCAGGAGATTTGCAGACACTGATTCCTGGGCTACTCTGGTCCATATCTTCATTTCAACTGAGGCCTTTTCCCAGAATAAACACAATCACAGTTCCCCTGAGCCCCAGGCTCAGGTGTGAACAGCAGAGATCCTCAATTGTGAATAAGGAGAGTAATTACCTTGCCCTAGAGCAAAGCCCACCATTGTTCAAAGATAAAATTATTCAGCAACTTTAACCACCCCCAGGGAGAGGGCCTCAAATCAAGGTCACTCCAGAAAAAGTAACCAGCACCCCACCTACTGGCAGGCCCATGTGGATTTACTAAATCTAGTGAGTAAAGCCTCTAGGGATCCCAACACCAAACCTCTGTGAACCAGCCCCTTCCCAACACAAGGTCTTAGGAAAATGAAGAAAAGCCAGCAAAAGGAAGGTCCATAGAAAAATCCTAGAAGTAAAAGACACTAACTGAGAGAGAACTTTGAGGAGAATATGATCTGGTCTCCAGCACAGAAAGACTTCCTTGAATAAATCAGGAAGGAATTTAAAAATCAATTGGAAAATTTGGGAGAGAAAATTAATACCTTGTAACAAGAAAACAAATCCTTGTAAAATACAATGGGACAAATACAAGATGAGACTAATTCTCTCAGATCCTCAATTGTGCAAATGTAAAAAGAAAATAATTCTCTCAAAACCTCAATTGGTCAAATGGAAAACTCTTACAAAAATGAAATTGGCCAATTGGAAAAGGAGTTGCAAAAGGTAAATGAAGAAAATTCTTCTCTTAAAAACAATGGAGTCTGTGGAAAGTAATAACTTCATGATACAGCATGAGACTGTTAAAACCAAAAAAAATATGAAAAAATAAAGTAAAATGTAAAATATTTGATCAGCAAAACCACTGACCTCGGACAACCTGAGAATTATTGCTCTTCCTGAAAACACTAAAGAGAAAAAAACAAACCTGGACTTAATATTGCAGGATTTAGTGATGGAAAACTGCTCTGATATCATGGAACCAGAGGGCAAAGTAATTATTGAAAGAATACATTGATCCCCTCCAGAAAGGATCCTAAAATGAAAACACCAAGGAATGTTGTGGTCAAATTCCAGAACTACCAGATAAAAGAGAAAATCCTTCAAGCAGCCAGAAAAAAAATATTTAGCTACCAAGGAGCCACAGTAAGGATTATGCAGGACCTGACTGAATCACCATTAAGGGATTGAAGGGCCTGGAATGAGATATTCTGAAGAGCAAGGGAGTTTAGAATGCAGTCAGTAATCCACTACCCAGCAAAACTGAGCCTTTTCTTTGAGGGGAAAAGATGTCCATTTAATGAAATGGGAGATTTCCAACATTTCCTGATGAAAAGAACAGAGCTAAATAGAAAATTTGGATATCAAACAGGAGGCTCAAGAGACATGTGAAAAGGTAAAAAAGGGCGTGTAAAGGAAAAAAAAAACTGCTATCCAATAAGATAATACTGGCCTTATCCCAACCTGGGAGAAATATTCACACAACTGTAGAGAATTGAAACTCTATTAGAGAGAAAATATACTTAGCCAGAAGTGATGGACTATCCATGAGACTGCTATCCAATAAGATGAAACTGGCTGTATCCCTACCTGGGAGAAAGACTCTAATATTAAACTCTTGAGAATTTTAACTCAATTAGAGAGAAAATACTTAGCTAGAAGTGATGGACACATGACTTTTTTCTGACTTAGGTAGAATGATTTAAAAATAATACCTCCATAAAAAGGGGGAACAACAAGGAGACAGGAGGTTGGAGAGGATTGAATGGGGTAAATCTCATTACATTAAGAAGTATAAAAGATCTATTGTAATAGAGGGGAAGAAAGGAGGAAGTGAGAAGCATATGAATCTTCTTCTCATCAGACTTGACTTAAACTTAACTTACACATGCTCACTTAATTTAAGAAACGTATCTTACCTTTGAAATACTAAAAGGGGAAAAGGGGAAGGGGGACATGGACAGGGAGAAAAAGGGGGGAACTAACAGAAGGAAGAAGGGGGAAAAGGGAAAGGGGAGAGGAAAGGGAAGGGAGTTGATATAAGAGGGCAAACACACTGAAGGTGGCAATATTCAGAAACAAAATACTGGGGAATAGGGATAAAGTGAAAAAAGGGGAAAATAGAAACTGAGGGAAGATAGCATGGGGGGGCAATAAAGAGCTAGTAATTATAACTTTGAATGTGAATGGGATGAACTCTCCCTTAAAATGTAAGCAAATAGCAGAGTGGATTAAAAAACAGAATCCTACTATATGTTGCTTACAAGAAACTCATTTAAGCAGAAAGATACATATAAAGTAAAGGTAAAACTTTGGAGCAAAATATATTTTGCTTCACCTAAATTGAAAAAAGCAGGGGTAACAATCCTTATCTCACAAAAAGTCCCTGCAAAAATAGATAGCACTAAAAGAGATAAGGAAGGAAACGATAACCTCCTAAAAGGTACCAGAGACAATAAAGAAATTTCAATACTAAATATGTATACACCCAATGGTATAGCGTCCAAATTATTAGAGGAGAAGTTGAAAGAGCTACAGGAAGACATAGACAGCAAAATTCTACTAGGGGAGATCTCAACCTCACACTCTCAGGTTTAGATAAATCAAATCATAAAATAAACAAGAAGGAAGTTAAGTAGGTAAACAGATTGTTAGAAAAACTAGATATGATAGACTTATGAAGGAAATTGAATGGGAATAGAAAGGAATATACTATTTTTCTGCAGTACATGGCACTTACACAAAAATTGGCCATATACTAGGGCATAAAAACACAATGATCAATTGCAGAAAGGAAGAAATAGTGAATACATCTTTCTCAGATCACAATGCAATAAAAGTCATAAAATCAAAAACAAGAAAACTATTGAAGTAATAAACAAAACTAAGAGTAGGTTTTATGCAAAAATGAATAAAATTTTTAAAGCTCTGCTCAATTTGATTTTAAAAAAGAAAGCAGAAAACCAAACTGTTAGTATCAACAATAAAAAAAGGTGAACTCACCACCAATGAGGAGGAAATTAAAGTAATAATTCTGAATTATTTTGCCCAATTCTATGCCAAAAATTTGACTATCTAAATGAAATGGATTATTACTTACAAAGACATAAGTTGCCCAGGTTAAATTAAAAGGAAATTAAATACCTAAACAACTCTATCCCAGAAAATGAAATTCAACAACCCATTATTGATTTCCCTAAGAAAAAATCTCCAGGGCCAGGTGGATCCACAAGTGAATTCTATCAAACATTTAAGAAACAGTTGGTTCCAACTCTATATAAATTTTTTGGAAAAATAGTTGAATATGGAACTCTGCCTAACTATTTCTGACACTAATATGGTGCTGATATGTAAACCAGGAAGAGTTAACAGAAACAGAAAATCATAGGCCTATCACCCTGATGAATGCAAAAAATCTTAAATAAAATCTTATCAAAGCAATTACAAGAAGTTATCACTAAGATAATACACTATGACCAAGTAGGATTTATTCCAGAAATGCAAGGTTGGTTCAATATTAGGAAAACTGTTTAGTATAATTAATTATATCAATAACAAGCCTATCAGAAATCATATGATTAGAGAAATAGGTGCTGAAAAAGCTTTTGACAAAAATACAATGCCCATTCCTGCTAAAAAGACTAGAGAGTGTAAAAATAAATGGATTGTTCCTTAAAATGATAAGCAGTATCTATCTGAAACCATCAACAAGCATTATATACAACAGGGATAGGCTAGAGGCATTCTCAATAAGATTAGGGGTGAAACAAGGATGCCCATTGTCAACACTACTATTCAATATCTTATTAGAAATATTAGCTTCATCAATAAGAGAATGAAAAGAAATCGAAGGAATTAGAATTGGGAAGAAAGAGACAAAACTCTCACTCTTTGCAGATGACAATATGGTATACCCAGAGAATCCCAAAAAATCATCTAAAAGGCTACTAGAAATTATTAACAATTTTAATAAAGTCACAGGATATAAAACAAACCCTCGTAAATCCTCAATATATATATATATGACTAGTAAGATACAGCAGAAAGAGCTAGAAAGAGAAATCCCATTCAAAGTAACCTCAGACAATACAAAATACCTGGGTGTGTATCTGCCAAGACAAACTCAAAGACTTTTTGAAAACAATTAGAAAACACTTCTCACACAAATAAAATCAGATTTGAATAACTGGGCAAACACCAACTGCTCATGGATTGGTCGAACTAATATAATTAAAAATGACAATTCGACCAAAACTAAACTACCTGTTTAGTGCCCCACCAATCAAAATTCCAAAATAATTACTTAAATGAGTTAGAAAAAGTTGTAAGTAAATTCATATAGAGAAATGAAAAGTCAAGAATTTCTGGGGATTCAGTGAAAAAAAGTACAAAAGAAGGTGGCTTAGTCTTACCAATTCTAAAATTATATTATTAAGCATCAGTCATCAAAACTGTCTGATATTGGCTAAGAAATAGAGTAGTGGATCAGTGGAATAGACTAGGTGCATTAGCAGGAAACGATTATAATAATCTGCTGTTTGATAAACCCAAAGAGTCCAGCTACTGGGATAAACTCTCTCTTCAATAAAAACCTGTTGGAAAATTGGAAGTAGTATGGCAGAAACCTAGATTAGACCAACACCTCACACCCTATACCAAGATAAGTTCAAAATGGATACAGGATCTAGACATAAAAAACAATATTATAAGCAAACTAGAAGATCAAGGAGTAGTTTACCTGTCAGTGCTATGGAAAGGGAAGCAGTTTATGACCAAAGAAGAAATGGAGAACATCATTAAAAAGCTAGATAATTTTGATTACATTAAATTAAAAAGTTTTTGCCCAGATAATACCACTGTAACCAAGATTGAAAGAAATCTAGTAAATTGGGAAATAATTTTTACAATATTTTTATCAAAGCATTTCTAACAAATACAATTATTTCTGACAAAGGACTCATTTTTCAAATATACAGAGAACCGAGTCAAACTTCCAAAAAAAAAAAAGCCCTTCCCCAATTGACAAACAGTCAAAGATATGCAAAGGCAATTTACAGATGAGGGAATCAAAGCAATCCATAGTCATATGAAAAATTATTCTAAATCATTACTTATTAGAGAAAGTCAGTTTAAAGCCCCTCTGAGGTATCACCTCACACCTCTCGGACTGGCCAATATGACTGGAAAAGGACAGTAATCAGTGTTGGAGGGGATGTGGGAATTCTGGTACTGATACATTTTTGGTGGAGCTGTGAGCTCATCCAACCTTTCTGGAGAGCAGTTTGAAATTATGCTGAAAGGGCAACAAAAATGTGGATACCCTTTGAACCAGCTATACCACTACTGGGTCATACCCGGAAGAGATTATGAATAAAGGTAAAAACATCACTTGTACAAAAATATTCATGGCAGTCCTGTTTGTTGTGGCAAAGAATTGAAAATTAATTAAATGTCCTTCAATTGGGGAATGTCTTATCTTGTCTTTCTTGATTATTCAATCCTAGTTATTTCAGTTTATTCTTATATGACAAGATCTTTGGGTTCCACATCAGCCTGTTTTCTATCCTTTGAATTTTAATCATCTTATTCATTGTTTTCAATTCAAATCAGTTTTTTTTTTTTTAAAAAGTCTTATGAGCAAAGCACACTACTGTCACTGGGATTTTTGTTGTTAAATAATTTTTCAGTCATGTCCAATTCTTTATGATTCTATTTGAGGTTTTCTTGGCTAAGCCTACAACCCCATTATATAACTACAAATGGAACTCCTCATCCACAATAATGGTACAGTAGTTAGAGTGCTGACTCTGAAGTCAGGATGATCTGATTTCAAATGTTGCCTCAAACATTAGTTATGTGACTATAAGCAAATCACTTAACTCTGATTGTCTCAAATCTCCATTAGTCCTGTTTCATATCTGGTTATTGGGCCCAGATGGTTCTGAAGGAAAAAGTGAGACTTGTGACTTAGCACAGCATCCCCTCTCACTCAAATCCAATTCACATGCATGTCTTGGTATCACCTCCCTGTTGTCATGGTTTTCTTTCTTATTTTTAATTTTATTTTTTTATTCTCATTTTGTACAAATGTTTTTTTTTACATTAATAAAATATTCTTGTTTAAGGGTAAACGAAATACCCACTCCCCCCATGAATATAAACTTGCTTGAGAGATAAAGTAAAGGGGAGAGAAAAAAATTAAAATAAAAAATAGTAATAATTATAGGTATGGCCAGGTGGCACAATGGATGAAGCACCAGCCCTGGAGCCATGAGCACCCAAGCCCACATCTAGCCCCGTAGACCCAACAATCACCCAGCTGTGTGACATGCAAGCCACCTGATCCCCACTGCCTTGCAAAAACCAAAAAGAAGAAAAAAAAGACCCAAAATATAATAAAATAGTAATAGTAGTAGGGGTGGCTGGGTGGTGGACAGAGCATTGGCCCTTGAGCCAGGAGCACCCGGGTACAAATCCAGTCTCAGACACCCAAAGATCACCCTGATATGTGGCCCCAGGCAGGCCACCCAGCCCCATTTGCCCTGCACCCTCCCCCAAACAATAATAATAAAAAATGTGATTCAGTCTTTGTTCCAACACCAACAACTCTGTCATGGGTGGATCACATTCTTTATGGTAAGTCCATCACAAAAGTTACTTCCATATTTTTCCAACATTGCCATTGCTGATCGCAACTCCCTCCTTTCTTATTTCTCCACTACCATGTACTATATTTTCTCTCTCCTTTCACTCTGACTCTGCTTTAGTGTAGCTGAGTGGCGCTGTAGGCTAGCTGAGTGGCACAGCAGACAGATCCCTGGTCCTGGGGCCAAGAGGCCCTGAGCCCCCATACCACCCCAGAATCCACCTGACCCTATGGTCCCAGATAGGCCTTCCAATCCCAACCCCTTGTAAGAAGTAAAAAAGAAAATGTGTTATATCTGACCACTCTCCCCCCATGGTCCATCCTCTCCTCCTTTATTAACATCCCCACCCCTTCCCCCTGCTCCCCCTCCTTCTTACTCCAGATGTCTATACCCCATTGAGTATATATGCTGTTTCCACTCCTAGCCACTTGTAATAAGGGTGAAGATTCCCTTGTTCCCCCTTGCCTTCCCCCCTTCCATATAATTACATAGCTCATTATAATAAAGCAAAATCTTATTATATGAAATATCTTGGCCTATTCCCCCTCTCCTTTTTCTTTCTCCCATTACATTTTCCTTTTTTTCTATTGACTCCATTTTTACACCATATTTTATCTTCAAATTCAGCTTTCTCCTGTGCTTCAACTATAAAAGCTCCCTCTACCTGCTCTATTAGCTGACAAGGTTCATATGAGTTTTATCAGTGTCATTTTTCTATGCAGGAATACATGCAGTTCATCATCATTAAGTCCCTCATATTTTCCCCCTCTCTTCCAATCTCCATGCTTCACCTGAGTTCTATATCTGAAGATCAAACCTTCTGTTCAGCTCTGGCCATTCCAAAAGGAACATTTGAAATTCCCCTGGTTCGTTGAAAGTCCATCTTTTTGCCTGGAAGAGGACATTCAGCCTTGCTGGGTAGTTTATTCTTGGCTGTATCTAAACCCTTTTGCTTTCAGGTATATTATATTCCAAGCCCTATAACCTTTCAATGTAGTTGCTGCTAAGTCCTGGGTGATCCTGACTGCAGCTCCACGATATTTGAACTGTGTCCTTATGACTGCTTGTAATATTTTCTCTTTGACTTGGGAGTTCTGGAACTTGGCTATAATATTCCTAGGGGTTGGTTTTTTGGGATCTCTTTCTTGGGGGGATCGGTGGATTCTCTCCATTTCTATTTTGTCCTCTGCTTCTAGAATATCAGGGCAATTTTCCTGTAGTAATTCTTTGAAAATGATGTCAAGGCTCTTTTCCTGATTGTGACTTTCAAGTATTCCAATAATTTTTAAATTATCTTTTCTAAGTCTATTTTCCATATCAGTTGTTTTTTTTTCAATGAGATATTTCACATTTTCTTCTAATTTTTCATTTTTTTTGGTTTTGAAGTATTGATTCCTGATTTCTGGTAAATTCATCAATCACCCTGAGTTCTATTCTTTGTCTGAAGGATTTGTTCTCCTCAGAGAGTTTTCTTATCTCTTTTTCCATCTGGCAAATTTTGCTTTTTAAAGCATTCTTCTCCTCAATAACTTTTTGAACTGTTTTATCCATTTGACCTAAGCTTGTTTTTAGCATGCTATTTTCTTCAGCATTTTTTTGGATTTCCTTGACTAGGGTTCTGACTTCATTTTCATGTTTTTCCTGCATCTCTCTCCTTTCTTTTCCCAGTTTTTCTTCCAACTCCCTCATTTGATTTTCAAAGTCTTTTTTGAGCTCTGTCATAGCCTGATCCCAATTTCTGTTTTATTTGGAATCTTTAGATGCAGGAGCCTGTGTTTCCTCATCTTCAGACTGAGTATATTGATCCTTCTTGGGATCATAGATAATGTATTTCTCAATGGTGTTCCTCTTTTTTCTCTGCTTGCTCATTTTCTCAGCCTAAGAGCATTTTTGGGGTGCTTCCTGAGCTTTTGGGGTACTCCCACAAGGGTCTCAGTGTGTGAGGCTCTGTCCTCCCTCTGAATGACCATATGTGCCCCCCTCTGCCATGGGGCTGAGGTGGGGGGGCCGCTGCTGTTCTGTGTGGGGGCCTAGACTGTGATCCGGGTCTGAATGTGTTCAGAGCCCCAGAGTCCTGTTCCAGGGGCAAAGGACAAAGCTCTGAAGTCTCTCTTCACTCCCCTCCCTCAGCTCAAATGGGCTCATGCCCTGGAGGCTCCTGCTTAGAGGCTCCACCTGCTTCTGTTCCTGTATCTGTGCTTCTGAAAGACCATGCTGCTGTGTGCCCTGAGGGCTGGGCTCCACATGCTCGCTCTGGCAGAGGTCCCCTGCTGTTCCCTCACTTTGTGCCGGTGCTCCCCAGGGTATAGCTCAGGATACTCCCCTGCTGCTGTGAGCTGGAGCTCCCAGCACCCTGGGGTTGCCTCCAGGAGGCTGAAGTTCTTTCGCTCTTGTGGGTCACGTCTCTGGCGGGCCACCCCATGGACCCCGGGGAGCAGAGCCTTTCTGCTCTTTTCCAGGTTACCTTGAGTAGGAGAACTGCCTCTCTGGGTCCCTTTGTGGGTTCTGTCTCTCGAAAGTTTAGTTAGAGTCCTTAGTTTAGAAGTTTTATCAGAGAGCACCTAAGACTCAATCCTTTCTTGTCGCCATCTTGGCTCCGCCCCCCCCCCCCTCATGGTTTTCTTCAAGAATGAAAAACAAACATCATCATCTTCTCCTGGTTAAGATATTAGAGTATTTATCATTTCCTTTTCCAGCTCATTTTACTGATAAGGAAACGGAGGCAAGCAGGGTTAAGTGACTAACCCACAGTCACACAGCTAACATATATCTGAGGCCACCTCAGAACTCATGAAGATGAGTATTACTGACTCTAGGTCTGTGCTTTACCCTCTGCATCACCTATGCTCAGGCACTGGGATTACAAAAATACAAATAACTTGCTCTCATAGACCTTGCCATTATCTGAGAGATATAACCTTTACTTTGCAGTCAGACAAACTACATTCAAATCTTATTTATAACATTCCTTGTGTGAACTTGGACTTGTCACTTAACTATTTTTCAGTTTCCTAATTTGGACAAAAAAGGGGCTAGAGTAACTGACTTCTGAGTTTGTTTGAGCTCTAAACTTATATCTTATTTACACAGATAACAAATACCAGATAATCTGAAGGACAGAACACTAACAAGCTTAGTTCAGGTGGAGGGAGCAGGAAGGATTTCAAGTAACAGAACTTTGTATACAAGGGAGAAAAAAAACTCTTTTCAAGTCTGGGGGACATGAAAGGGAATGATATGTTTAGGGAAAAAACTGTTAGCAGTCAAATTTGACTAGCAGGGTAATGAAAAGGAAAAATAATTTAACAAGTGCTTACTGTGTGCCAGATATTCTGGTAAGCACTTTACAAATATATTATTGGATCTTCGCAACAACCTTAGGAACTAGGTACAATAATCCCCAGTCACAAGCTAGTAAGAGTCTTAGGCTGAATTTAAACTCAGATCTTTACTGACTCTAGACTCAGCACTCTAAACACTGCATCATCTAGTTGAAGCACAGAATATACTTTATAGGGAACTTTTGGGAAATCAAGAAAAAAGATTCACACAGCCTGGATAGGTATAGATGTTTTTGGAATTTATATCTCCATCACAGAAGGAAATGCCCTAATATATGTGATAACAGCCCCCCCCCCCCCCCCGATATCTGAGTATCCTAGAACCAGTAGGGCATCACAAATGCTTTTTGATCAGGTGAATAACTTGATCAGATCTGTACTTTAGAAATTTTACAGCTGTATAAAGTGGCATTCTCCAAGGATGGAGCTGTATATGCCCTAGTGAACCATGGAATGGATGTGGCATGATTGCAAAATATAAACGATCTAAAGGTGAAAAGATGGGCCACATACCTCCCTCCGCATTATTCAGTTTGTTTCTGAAATAACCATACCACCTCCTTTGCCTGATATAATGCCTCTCTTTCACTTCATCTCTCTGTAACTGGCCTCCCTTGACTCTATGCTTCTAAATTCTCCCTTTTTGCCCTAGAACTGTATCCTTGAAGCATATTATGTTTTGGGAAACACATAGATTTATGTAGAGACCAATGGAAGAATCTCCCTCATAACTTCATGACTTGGCAGTAGGTAGCCTTCTATAGGGTGGGCTCCACGTTCCAGGGCAGGTGTTAATGAATAAAAAGAAGTTTATAGCTCTTTCCTGTACTGTTTTTCTTTTTTCAATAACACAGGAGGATGAGCCATCCAAGATAAATGGACATGAATGGATTTCAGTCTATATCATAGTTATTATTTATTCCTCCTCTGCCCCCTCCTACAAACCACACCTCCTATTCTAAACTTCTAATTCTTTGAACATTATTTCATTTTTCCAGATTCTCAACCTCCTCATTATCCTTGACTCCTCACTCAACTGAAACTGCTTTCTTCAAAGGTTCTAGTGATTTCTTAATTGCCACATCTCACATTAATATTCCTTATCCTTCTTGACCTTTCTGCAATATTTAACATTTATGTTTTCTTATGAATTCTCTCTCTTCTCTGTATTGTTAAAATAAAGTAAATGTGTCACCTATAAAACCTCGTATGTGAACACATTAAAAATGAAAATAATTTTGTAAGTTGTTTAATAATTTTCTAAATAAAGTTTGTGAGTTTTAAAACCATTTGTTAAAAATAAAAAAATGAACACCTTTTGATCAGGTTGCAAAAACAATTAATAGACATCAATGAGATATAAATTTATAAGCCAAATTTTTGCAAAAACCTTTGTATAATTGATACATATGATTGGAAAAATTAGCATAATTATCTAGTAAAAATGAAAATGTTATATTCCTTTCATTATCTATGTGTCTATCTATCTATCATCTATATCATCTCTTTGTGAGTTCTCTATTTTAGCTATACCAGCCATTAAAACTATATATCAAAATATTTCAAACATTAAAATGGATCTTCAAATCAATTTATCTCATTGTGTTTAACTGAAAATTTCAAAAATCATGAAACATTTATTCATATTGGTCTTGCTAACACATATATATTTTTTAATTTTATAATTTTCCCCCAATCTTGCTTCCTTCCCCCCCCCCACAGAAGGCAATCTGATAGTTTTTACATTATTTAAATGTTATGCATTGATCAAAATTGAATGTGTTGAGAGAGAAATCATATCCTTAAGGAAAAAATAAAATATAAGAGATAGTAAAATTATGTAATGATACATTTTTTTAAAAAATTAAAGGTAATAGTCTTTGGTCTTTATTTAAACTCCACAATTCTTTCTTTATATACAGATGGTATTTTCCATTGCAGATACCCTAAAATTGTCCCTGATTGTTGCACTGATGAAATAAGCAAGTCCATTAAGGTTGATCATCACTCCATTGTACAATGTTCTAGTTCTGTTCATCTCCCTCAGCATCAGTTCATGCAAATCCTCCCATGCTTCTCTGAATTCCCATCCCTCCTGATTTCTAATAGAACAATAGTGTTCTATAATGTAAATGTACTACAATTTGTTCACCCATTCCCCAGTTGAGGAACATTCACTCAGTTTCCAATTCTTTGCCACCACAAAAAGGGATGCTATGAATATTTTTACACAAGTGATGTTTTTACCCTTTTCATTATCTTTTCAGGGTATAGACCCAGTAGTGGTATTGCTGGTTCAAAGGGTATGCACATTTTTATTGCCCTTTGGGTGTAATTCCAAATTGCTCTCCAGAAAGGTTGTATCACTTAACAGCTCCACCAATGATACATCAGTGTCCCAGATTTCTCAAATCCCTTCCAACATTGCTCATTGTCCTTTCTGGTCATATTGGCCAGTCTGAGAGGTGTGAGGTGGTACTTCAGAGATGCTTTAATTTGACTTTCTCTAATAAGTAATGATTTAGAACAATTTCTCATATGACTATGGATTGCTTTGATTTCTGCATCTGTAAATTGCCTCTGCATATCCTTTGACCATTTGTCAATTGGGGAATGGTGTAGTTTTTTTTTTTTTATAAATTTCACTCAGTTCTCTATATATTTTAGACAGGAGTCCTTTGTCTGAAATACTAGTTGTAAAAAATGTTTCTCAAAAATTTCTTTTGATCTTGGTTAGAGTGGTTTTGTTTATACAAAAGCTTTTTAATTTAACCAAAATTATGTAGTTTAACACATATTTATTAATAGATTATTGAGAACATTATTTTGGGGTGGGTTTGCAAGGGTTAAGGTTTAGTGACTTGCCCAAAGTAACACAGCTAGGTAATTATTAAGTGTCTGTGACTGGATTTGAACTCAGGTCCTCCTGACTCCAGGACTAGTGCTCTGTCCACTGTGCCACTGAGAGCATTGTTAATAATTATATTTTAGTAAAAGAAAATATTTTTTAATATCAGTGAAAGAGATTGAATCCATAATTTCTTTGATGTAGGGAACTCCCAGGTGAGAAAGTTCCTTCTGGCAATATAGAGCAATGCCTTCTCTTGTAGAACATGTGTTATTAAACTGAGGTCCATGAATTTGTTTTTTTCCAGTAATTTTTATAAGTCATAGTTCAATATTATTGTGTTCTTTGCAATTCTCAGAATTTTATTTAATATATTTATGAATATTATTATGAGAATGAATCCAAAGTATTTACGAGGTATTCAAACTCATCCATGACACAAAAAGTTTTAAGAATTTCTGTCTTAAAGAGTTCCCTAAATCACTGAGAGGTCAATTGACTTGTCCAGGGTCAAACATGCAAGTATATTTCAAAACTGAGGTCTTCCTGACTTCAAGTCCTGATAATTAACCACTGCCCTATGCTTAGTCTATTAATAAATAAAATATTATTTTAAAATATTTCATCTTTATCATAATTTTAATTTCTTTATGTTTAATATGGAATATAATCATTAGCACAATAATAATGTATATATTTTATAATTTATAATTATACAAATATTTTGAAAATATGCTCCAAACTTCTTTACTGAAAGGATTGCATAATCAAAAATGTCTTGAAATCATACAGGTAGAAAATAGATTAGAAAGGAGACCAATTTGGTCCATTGATAGCAGTCAGGAAGCTACTGAAGTGGATAAGGATATGAACTAGGGTAGCAGTTATGTGCATAAAGAGAAGGGTACAAATATGAAAGATGTAGGAAGGCACACCTCAACATGACTTGTCAACTGATTGGAGATATATGAGTGAGTGAGAGGAGAAAGTAAAGGATGGCTATGAGGTCATGAATATGAATGAATGAAAAGATAGTATTCTCCTAAAGAGAAACAGGGAAATTTTGAGGAGAAATGTATTTAACAGGGGAAGGTGTTTAGTTATATTTTGGACTTCTTGAATTGGAAATTCCAATGCCTTCTAGACTTGACATATACAGAAAGATATGTCCAATGAGCAGCTTACAATAAATGAGTTAAGTTCAAGAGAAAGTTTAAGGATATTATAAATTATCACAATCTATATTAATATAGATTTTGGCATAATATGCATAAAGATGAAAATGCAATCTGTAGGAAACAATAAGACTTGAAAAATAAAGTAGGAAGAGAAAGAAGAGGATATATGTCAGGAAAGTGTGTTTTGGGACACCTGTGCTTAGCCTGAGTAAAATGGATGTGAACTCTACAGAGTACTAAAAAGTACTCAGATACTTATTAGGAGACAGGACTGAGTGTTATCACAGTAGCCAAGAGAACATAATATCTTGGAGGATGCTATGTTCAAAACTATTAAAAACTAAATGCAGATCAAGTAGATGAAAAATGACATCTTTAAAAATGTTGTCAAGGAAAGAACATGATACTATATACTATACACTATTATATATATATATATATATATATATATATATATATATATGTATGTATATATACATATATATATATGTATATCCTGATCCATTCCATTCATTCATTCTAAAAAATTGAGCATCTATGGAATTTGCTTTTAGACTATCATATTCCAGCATTTGTTTATATGGAGCTTGAAATTCACTAAAACTCTCTTCATTTTCAGACAACAGTTATCTAGCCATGCTTCTCCTTTCTTATATCTGTGAAACTAATTTTTGTTTTTAACTTACGTGAAGAAATTTATATAATTTTTCCTTAATAGTATTTTTCCCAATTATATGTATAGATACTTTTCAACATTCATTTTTGTAAAATATTCTCCCTCCCTCCTTTCCTTCCCCCCCTCTTCAAGGCAGCAAGCAATCTGGTATAGGTCAAATATGCAGAATCATGTTAAACATAGTTTCATATTAGTCATGTTGTAAAAGAAGAATTAGAACAAACAGGAAAAAATCATTAGAAAGAAAAACCAAAACAAATTAAAAATAAAAATAGTATGCTTTGATCTGGATTCATACTCTGGATTTCTTTCACTGGATATAGATGGCATTTTCCTTAACAGGTGTATTTGATCACTGAACTGCTGAGAGGAGCTGTGTCCATCATCAGTGACCATCACACTATGCTGCTATTACTATGTACAATTTTCTCTTAATTCTATTCATTTCACTCAGCTTCATTTCATGTAAATCTTTTCAGGGATTTCTGAAATCTGTCTACTTATCATTTCTTGCAGAATATTAGAATTCCATTGCATTCATATACAATAACTTTTTCAACCATTTCATAATTGATGGATATCTCCTTAATTTTTTATTCTTTGCTACCACAAAAAGAGCTATAAATAACTTTGTACATATGGGTGCTTTTCTCTTTTTAATGATCTCTTTGGGCTACAGACCCATTGATGGTATTAGTGGATCAAAAGGTATGCACAATTTTATAGCTCTTTGGGCATAGTTCCAAACTGCCCTCCAGATTAGTTGAATAAGTTCACAACTCTACCAACAGTGCTTTAGAGTCCCAGTTTTCTGGCCTCCCCTCCAGTATTCAGTATCTTTTCTTTTCTGTCATATTTGCCAATCTGATGGATGTGAGGAGGTATCTCAAAGAGGTTTTAATTTGCATTTCTAATCATAATTGGGATTTAGAGCATTTTTCATATGATTATAGGTAGTTTTAATTTCTTCATTTGACTAGTTAGCAACTGGGGAATAACCTGTATTCTTTAACTGTATAATTTAATTCAGAAGAACTTTATCATTTGAATTACATATTCAAAGTATAAGTCATTAATATAGAGAATATCCTGTAATGAAACTTTCTTTTCCAATGCAAATCAGTGTCTGTTTTGCATTATACCATCTTAGTTGCCTGGGAACAATTAGATATTAATGCCTTGCCCAGAAGAGTCCTGTATACAGGTAAAGAGTGATAGAAAGTCTTTCTGACTCCAAGTTAAGCATTCTATCCACTACTCCATGATGTCTCTCATTTATAATACTTTATATTAAATTTCCCCTTATTTATTTTAGTCCATCATTCTTTTTCTTTGAAATATATTTTTTCAACACAAACACTGTTACCTAATAAGTTAACTATCCCTCTTCAATCTCTGTCATTTAGGGATTTGATAAGAATGCCTTCTCTACTTTCCTTTAAGACTCAATGATCATGGGGCAACTGGGTGGTGCAGCAGATGGATAGAGCACCAGTCCTGGATTCAGGAGGACCTGAATTCAAACCTTAGACACAATAATTACCTAGCTATTTGACCTTGGGCAAGTCACTTCATCTCATGGGACTAAAAACAACAAAAAAATCAATGTTCAGTCTTCAAAATATACTCTTGAAGAAAGTCACAATCTCAGTTCCCTTTTATACAATAACCACACAATTACAATTTCAAATATTTGAAATTTTGACATGTTGGTCATCAAGATGAGTAGATCAGTGTATTACCAATCTCCAGCTTTGCAGCTGTTTCCCTGGTTATTCAAGGAAGTTTTCTTTCTTTCTTTCTTTTCAAGGCAATGGTGTTAAGTGGATTGCCCAAGGCCACACAACTAGGTAATTATTAAGTGTCTAAGGCCGGATTCCAGATTTGAACTCAGGTACTCTTTACTCCAGGGCCGGTGCTATCCACTGCACCATGTAGCTGCCCCAAGAATGTTTTCCTTTTAAACTTCTTTAGGTTGTTAACTTTTAGTGGTGAGGCTTCCCTGACAGAAATCCTTGGTCTTGAATCTACCGGGCTCTGTCCTAGATATGGCTGCATTTATTCTCATCTCCCTGGTCTCAAAGAGCTCTCATATTTTATCATTCAACCCAGCAAAACATATTTGCAGGCTGGGTTCTGTGCTTAAACATATATTAATATGTCTTATTAAAAAAGATAGAATTTACATAAGAGATTCAGCTCAATTGGAGCTGTTGCAATCTATCATATAATTAGATATTTAGGATATGTCTTATCCTAGTCATAATAAAATCATTATGAAAATCCATGGAGAAAAGCATTGTTCTTCTTTAGACATTGGTTTTTAAATGAGAACATCTCCAGCTGTTATTAATTGTTTTGTGTGAAAATACCATAAGTGATTGGACCAAATTATGAATCAGTAATCTGCCAAATTAAATTGTTAAAATCACCAGCTTTGCTGAATTATGCTAATGTGAAAAATGTGATCAAACCAAGTTAACATTAAAAAACATCACATAAGTGAAAGAAATGGATGAATAAGTTGATTTTCTTCTAAAATTATCCCTTGCATCTATCAACACTCCCAAATAACTCTACCAGTGTAACACAGAACAATGACTTGATAACCTAATCATTAATTATCTGTGATTACTTAATTACAACTAAAAGTATATTAACTATGTGTTCCCAAATTGATTCTTTGCCTGTACTAGGGGTTAATTTTAAAGCAATTTTTCTAAGCAAAGAAGTAGAACCTGATTCATTAAAAACAAGATAATAGTGAAGAGAGATAAATTAAATTATTTAGAGGAAAAATAAAACAAAAACCAATGCAAATTAAAAACAGTCACTGATTACCTAACTATAAATATATCAGAAAATGATTGAAATAATGGGCCAAGAGTATGAATATGAATCTGCTTATTATTGTTATTTTTTAATGGTGTGTTTCTGGGACACAAAAAGAAGAGAATATAGAATTTGGAATATCATCCCTCAACAAAATATGTGTTTGGTCAAATAATATTTGATAATTTTTATCTCAAGAAAGCAATAAATGTGGTCAGAGGGAGAGAAGAGATCCTCTAATCTGTCTGACTCATCATTAGGAAGTTATATTTTAACAAACAACATTCTGTTTTCCTTTTCTGATGTGATTTTTTTATATCATCAAAACAGATTGTATAAAATATTTGGTATATCTGGAAGCACTGGAAAAGAATTTTTTTGATAATATTTAAAGATTGAATTCCAGGATTTTTTTAAATTTTATATTCTAATCCTGATGAACCATGGTTTACCGAAGTATTCATTATCATCATGAAATGCAAAACTTTCAATTCAAGAGATAATGATTATAATATCTTTAAATGTTATCAAAGATAGACTGAATTTCAATAAAAATAATAATATAATGTTTGCCGTTCATTCTCAAAGAAGACCAGGACATTAGGGAGGTGATACCATCACAAGCACATGAATTAGGTTTGAGTGAGGGGGTGTTGTGCTAAGTCACCGCCTCACTTTCTACTCCAGTCATCCGACTGGAGATGGTTGTGGATATGAGGCAATCAGAATTAAGTTACTTGCCCAAGTTCACAAAACTAGTGAATGTCTGAGGTTGGATTTGAATTCCTGTCCTCCTGACTCCAAGACCAGTACTCTATCGACTGAGCCACCTAGCTTCCCTTAGAAGACTGTGGAAGATTGGTTGTGATTTCATTATATCTTCCTTTTCTGTCTCAAATTTCCTATTTTGATATTCTTTAAAGATCACTGCCTTTTTGGTAGCTTAAATCACGCTATTTTGTGTGCTATAGAGCAAATTTTCTAGAATTTTTAAAGTGAATTGTTTTTATAGTGAATTATCTAAATTATAGTAGTATCATCACCACATTTGGAGGCCACTATTTCAGTCCAGGAAGTGGCAATAGATTTTAAGAATATGAATTAATAAAGAGAAGCAGCAGATGTGACTAAAGAGAAAACTTGGCTGGATAATCCATAGCGTATTGACATTGAGTGTCATTTTCTTCTACATTTTTTTTAGTAGTAGCACTTCTTGACAATTTGTACTAATTTGGAGCCAGAAAATTTTGATACACTTATGGACAATCCTAAGATTGGTTTCATTCATGAATTTCAATCTCTCTTCTTGTCAAATAATCTTAAAAAAAAAACAAACTCGGATATGGGCTCGGGTGCTCCTGGATCCAGGGCTGGTACTCTGTCCACTGTGCCACCTGGCTATACCTACAATTATTACTATTATTTTTTTAATTTTAATTTTAATTTTTTTCCTCTCCCCTTTACATTATCAGTCAAGCAGGTCTATATTTTTTTTTGGAGAGTGAGTATTTTGTTTACTCTTAAACAAGAATATTTTATTAATGTATATAAAAAAACATTATTTGTACAAAATGAGAATAAATAAATATTATATTAAAAAACCTCAGAAAAATGATATCATTTTTTCTTTTATCTTCTAAAGTCCCTAATTAGTAGAAATGTTAATAGAAATATATCTTCATATGATACATATAAAATTTATATTATATGTAATACATTATCTTATTAAAATATAATATGCTAAAATTATATACAATGCAAATGTGTATTATTTCATACATTACTTATAAAATCAGGAAAGAGGGTAAGCAGATATCATAGAATTGAAATTCTGAAGAACAATTTTCCAAATACTCAGATGTCTATGTGTTTCCTAGAAATCAATAAATTGGGTAAAGTATGATCATGATATATGGTCAGAAAATTTTTGAGGATATCTCAGAAAACTGTCATCTTTTCAAAATCTGGGGATCTTTATTATTAAAAGAAAGAAGGAAAGGACATTCTTAGTCTTGTGGACAATCAAGAAAATGAACTGGACCAAAAATTGCTTTATTTTGGACTATCATTCTTTGTCTCAGAGGACTTAATAGTCTATTATTTAAGTGTACAGCTATGTCCATAGGATTTTATAGCTTAAAAAGTTCCTTCTTCTACAGTCCTAAAATGTAGGAAAGGGTTTTATTCAAAAACTTTTCACCTTCATTTTGCAAATGAAGAAATAGAGGCTCAGAGAAGAGACATGCTCATTCCACCCAGCTAATGGCAGAACTGGAACTTGAATTTGGGTCCCCTAATTCTTGGACCAATACTTATTCCACTATGCCATAATTGAACATATCTTTTCCCAGGCCACTGAAGTTAATATAAGTATAAGTATCAGAGGGACATTCATTGATTTTCTACCAGGGTTAAAGAAATGAAAATGATAAGCTAAGATCTCAGATAATTGATATAAATTTTAATGCCTCTTTTCAATTTTGAGACAAAATATTCATGAAATGTCATTGGATATAGACAGAGGTGAGAAAATTATCTTAAATAAGAAATCATAGAGAGAGTGTCATAATATCTAGAGCAGGCAGAGACTTGAGAAATCAATTGTTCTCCATTTATACTCCTATCTACCTCATCCTCCTTCTACTAGAATCTAAACTTTGGTTATGGAAGCTTTGGCCTTCTATTGTTCCTAAACAAAGCATCATTATCACTCTTAAGCAATTTCCTAAACTTGGTTGACACAATCCTCCACTCCATCTCCTAGCCCCACTTTATGTATCCTCTTCTGTGAGAATGTAAACTTCTATCAGGTGGTGCCTTGCTTATTTTTGTTTATATTCTCAAAGTTTAGCACAGTTCTTGGCTTATAATTTATCATACATTCATTTATTCATCTAATTAAATTTCTTCATTTTAAGGAAGAAAAAAGAGACAAAAAAGTTCACACAGAGGGTATGCAGTATGTAGTAAGCTAGGAAGGTCAGCATTTAGTATTTCAGAGCTGGACTTGGGGATGGGGTTGACCATTTGCATTAAATTAGTATGTTTTCTCACATACACACACAGAAACATACACACAATAAGGAGATGAAATTAATATGAAAGAACAAACCATTACCAACTGAAGGGACTGGAAAAGACTTGCTTCAGAAGTTGAGGCCTGAAGAAACTTCAGTTTAGTAAATTAATAGGCTTAGGTGAAGGGACAATTTCAGTCAAGGAACTGAAGGAACTGAAGATGGAGTGATATGTTTGATTAAATGTAATTAGATTAATGTAGCTTGATTATTTGTATTGGATTATGAAATAGAGGGTGGGAAATGTGAAAGGGTCTGGATTATTGATTTCAGAGAAATTTATTTTTTATCTTAGAGGTAATAGGGAGTTACTTGGATCTCGGAAAGCAGGGGATTGATGTAATCAAACCTATGCTTTAGAAAAAATGTCCAAAACAAATCTAAGTATTTATCTCCCTAAGTATTTAAAGCTCTTTCTAACTTTTCTATTTCTGCTGGGACCTTGTTCAAAGTCAAACAGCTAGCAGGTATTTGTGGTGAGATCCTAAGTCAAATCTTCCTAACTTAAATACATCTATCTGAAGTTGTTCAGCTCTATTACATCATGTCTCTGTGCCAGACTGGTGATCTGCCACCCAATTCTTCATCTGTCTTCTCTTTTTGTGCAAGTGGTCTGTATCATATCTTTTGAATGAGATATACCCATCAATGGCATTGGTTCAGATATGGATTTCATTGCATTAAGGCTCATAGATAAGGCACCTACAAAGTCAAATCTGGCTTCTGTTAAAAGCTGTTTTATCTGGTTTGTTGCCTAACTTTGGGCATCTGCATATAGAAATTAGAAGACAGAACTTTGATTGATGATTCTGTTCTTGAACTTTAATCTTCTGTAAATTCCTGGTGGCTAAGGTGATATGCTTGTTACTTCCTTTAATTTGGGAGATATACAGACAGTCTTCTCCCCAAATTCCCTTGTCTTCAATAGACAAGCTAAAAACAAACTCTGATTTTTCTTCTTTTAGAATATAAGTTCTTCAAAGTTAGGTATTGTTCATTTTTTTGCCTTTTTATCATCTACTCTTAGTAGAGGCACCCAACAGGCACTTTCTAAACACTTGGTGAATTTATTTATTATTGGAGCCTGTAAGTTGTGAAGAAGTAAAAGAAAAAAAAGTCAGCATACATTGTTCTTGATATCACTAGCCTGGAATTAAACTCAATTTAATCTAAATTCAACAGCTATTTATTGGAATCACTTATTTGTGTGAGACACTCTGTAAGAGATTCAAAGGAATGGAGCATTATTCCTGCTAAAATAAGCTTTCAGTTTGGGAATATATACACATATGTGTTTTAGTTGACATTTCTATTCCAACTTAAGGTTTGTAAAATGCATTCATACGTAATTTGATTTGAATCTCATGACTACCGTATAATATAGATAATGTAGGTATTATACATATTTAATAGAAGAAGCAATTTCAAACAATGTGTCAAATTTTAGGTAGATTTCTGATGATTCCAAAACTACTGCATTTTCCATTACTCTATGCTGCAATGCTCCATGGGAAGAAACTAGAAAACATGCTAAACTAGGATTAGTTGAATCCCAGAATTCCAGCATCTCAGTATTTGTGACTTTTCAGGGATCTCAGTAATCACCAAGTCCAACCAATACCTGAAAAAATATTCTTACTACATTGCAACTAACAAATAACCTTTTCTTACAGACTTCCAAAGAAAGAGAGCACTTTACTTCCTGAAGCAGGCTATCCATTCTTGGATAGCTTCAATAGTTAGGACACTTTTAAAAGTGATATTTTTTTAGGTTTTTTTTTTGCAAGGCAATGGGATTAAGTGACTTGCCCAAGGCCATATAGCTAGGGAATTATTAAGTAGCTCAAACTAGATTTGAACTCAGGTCCTCCTGACTCCAGGACCAATGCTCTATCCACAGCGCCGCCTAGTCGCCCTCTAAAAGTGATATTAACCCTAATTTGTCTCTTGTTATCTATGATCAGCTAGTACTAGTTCTGCCCTCTTGGGCCCAGAAGAACAATTCTAATGACTCTTCTTCATGGCAGACCTTCAAACATGGGAAGAGAACAATTATTTCTATCTAGATTCTTCTTTTCCTTAGGCTAAGCATTTCCATTTCTTTCATCTAATGATCTTAAAATAGCATGAATTCAAGCTGCACCATCCTCCTGATTACCTTCATCTAGACATTCTTGGATTTTTTGATTTATAGAATTCTCCCCTGTAAAAAATGGGGATCAGCACTGATTTTCATATTTTAGATGTCCTATGACCACAGCAGCACCAATACCTTGTTTATGATAACTGTACTTCTTTTAACAAAGTCCAAAATTACATTAATTTCTTTTGACTACCATGTCTCACACTTTTGGACAATCAACATTTGATAAATGTTTATTTGCCAGAGACTTCCTAGGCATTGGGAATATAAATCTCAAAAAAGAAAGAAAGAATCCCTCCTCTAAAGTAGCTTAGATTATATTAGGGAAACATATTCAGATATCAGTTCTGTCAGTTGTGCTTCAATTTGAACTGTATATTTCTAAAAATCACTGCAAAAACCGGAGGGCTTATAGGGAAAATGAAGTTTAGAAAACTAACAAATTTTATCAGTGACGTAAAAAAGAAATAGGAACTTAATATAAAATGGTGACATAGATTTATAGGTGCCAAAATGATTGATAAATACATACATATGTAAGTAGTTTGGCCTTGGCTTGTGCCCTCCTTACCATGGGGAAAAGTGGAGTGGGGGGGAGGAGTTTGGAATGCATGACATTTTATATTGAGCTGGTTTGCTTGTGGAAGTGAGCAGCTTGTGAATTATTGTGAAGAGGTGTAGTTTTCTGAATTCTCACTGTTTCTCAAAGATAAGATCACACATAAGCAAATGTGAAATTCAAGTTATGCTTAATCATTCCTTAATATATCAATTGTATTAAAACAATTCATTTTCAAAGCAAGCAATATAGCAGAACTGATGTTATGTACAACTCTGATACAAATATAACTCTAATAGATATATATATATATAATATATAAAATATATATATTATATAATAATAAATATGTAACTATAATGCAAATAAAAAGGAGTGAAATACCAGGAAGGAAAGGAGGGAGGGAATCACCTTGCAGTTGGGGGAATCAGGAAAGGCTTCATGAAGAAGGTCTCGTGTAAGCTTCATCTTGAAGAAAGGAAAATTTTGGAAGGAGGAGAAGTACATTTCAGACATGAGAGAATACAGATATAGAGAGGGGAGACAGAATGCTATGGATGAGGAAAGGAAAGAATGCTGGTTTGATTGGATTGTAGAGTTTGAGAAGGGGAATAATGTGTAATGAGGCTGGAAAGATAAACTGGAGCCAGGTTTAGAAGGGCTTTAAAAACAGCAAAGTATATATTTCATTCAAAAGGCAATGAAAAGTCACTGTACTTTATTTAGTAGGAGAATAACATGGTCAAATGAGATATTTGCAAAGAATCTAACACAGTGGGCAACTAAGTGCCCTGGAGGCCTGGAGTCAGAAAGACCTAATTTCAAACCTGGCCTCAGCTATTAGCTATATGACTCTGTGCAAGTCCCTTACCCCTAGTTATAGAAGCTGTGATAAGGATCTGGAAAATGAGTTGGAGAAGGAAATGGTGAGGACCCCCAGTATCGTTGCCAAGAAAACCCCAAATGATATCACAAAAGGACTGAAAATTACTAAACAACAAATATAGTGCATTGAGGGACACATAGTAGATACTTAATATTTGCCTGTTCCCCTCCTTCAAAACTTGATTAAGAAAAATCAATAGGCAATTGTGTATAATATAGGTTGAAGAAAAAAAAGAAGAGATTTGAAGAAGGGAGAACAATTATGAGTTCACTGAAATAATCTCAACAAGAGGTTATGAGGGTTTAAATGAAGAAAAGATTTGTGTGATTAGAAAGAAAGGGGGGATTTTAGAGGTGCTATAGAAGTAGAAATGTCAAAACTTTATTATTGGTTTGATAAATGGGATGAAAGTTAATATAGAGTCAAATATAAAATCAAATTTATGATGCCAAGAATTCTGTTGATATGAAAAACAGAAATATGGAAGTTTAGAAGAGTGCTGGGTGCAAGAAGGAAAAACTGGAGAAAATAGTGTTATAAAAATCACCCAAAAGAGAGCAAATCCAATGGATAAGTATGGTAAATAACTTCAGACGGAAAAGGATGAGGACTGAAAAGAGACTAGCAGATTTGACAATTAATGATCTGTCAAAGGTGGGACTATAGACAATTTTGGAAGAAGTTTCATTTGAATAATGAGGTCAGAAATCAGAATACAAAAGGTTGATGAATGAGTTAAAGGAGAAATAAAGGCAGCAAATATATGCAAATTTTTCTATTGAGCCATTAAAAACCTCGAATTTTTTTCAGCCAAACTTGCTGTCTGTACTTTTCTAGTGGATTTTTGAAGTTGATTTTGTTGAACTCAGGTATAAGATTTCTCATTTATTCTTATTATATTTATTTTATTAGATTTATCTCAGTGTTCTTGCCTGTCAAGAGTTTTCTGCAATCCAATTCTGTCATCAAATATATTAGTAATCTCCTCACCTTTCTGTTACTTGAAAATTTAATAATTGTGACATCTAAAAATTTATTCAAGTGTTGATAAAAATGTTAAACAACACAAAGATGAGCACAGCAGGTCCTTGGGGAACTCTGGTAGAGACTTCTTGCCAACTAGACATCAAACCATTATTGACTACTTTTTAGTCTGACCATTCAACCAATTCTACATGCAATTAACTATATTCTTATCTAGTCCAGATCTTTATCTTTTTTCCCCCTCCAAAAATAGCCAAAGATCCTTTGTTAAATGCATTGCTAAAATCTCAGCAAATCACATCCATAACAGTACCCTGATTTTCTAGTTTAGTAACACTTTCAATAATGTTAGTCTTAATGTGAAGATACCATGCCATGTCTTACCTCTTGTCTATTTCATAATCCTATTTTTATGAGCAACAATCTTATCCCTTTTTTCTTCCATGTATTCCATATATACAAAATCAATAAGGAAAAATTATTTTTGTCCTTTGTTTTTTTAAATATGTCTTAACTCTTGTTTGTTTTTTGTTTTGCTAGGCAATGAGGTTAAGTGATCTGCCACAGGTTACACAGCTAGGTAATTATTAAGTGTCTGAGGCCAGATTTGAACTCAGGTCCTCCTGACTCTATCGACTGTGCCACCTAGTTGCCCCAATAAGCCTTAACTCTTTCTGAACTTTAGCAAAACTGACACTATGTTTATAGTACTGTTTCATTTTATTGTATTCATATTCTATTACCTGCTCTTCCTTGTGTCATCCATTTCTTTTTAAAAGTTAGCTTAGTGGGTGAGTGTATTGTGTAACTTCATATGCCTCCACACACAATTCCTATTTCTCCTCTCCATCACAATTGTTTCATATTTTGAATTTATTTTTAATAGCTTAACATCTCTCCTGGATTGGCTTACACTATAAAATGTTGATTTATTTAGTTCAGGGCACTTTTTAGAATATGCCTAGATTTTTTACTTTTTGGTACCACAAACTCTTAGATATAATTACTTCTCCCTGTTGTACCCATCATTTTTCTCTCACCCAATCAATTCTAGTGTTGAGGAACTAGGTAAGGATGAAAACCTCAGGAAATCAGAATATCTTCTTGTTAGTTCCTTTATTTACTGAAAGATAAAATTGTCAGGATGGCAAGTCAGAAATTTAGTAATTGCTTCTCTTTGGGAAGTGAGAAAGATCCAGTAGATCTTGATATATACATATATATATATATATATATATATATATATATATATATATATATATATATATATGGTAAGTATCCCATCTCAGATAAAGGAATGTTTAATCTAGAGAGAAACAAAAAAGATTGTGGCATGAGTATGAAAGTTATCTTGAAATTTTTATAGGACTGCTTTATAGAAGAGATTCTAGACTTGCTTTGTTTGAACTCAGAGACTAAACTAAGAGCAATAAGCAGAAATTGCACAAAAGACATATCTAGGTTTGATGTAATGATGATTTTACTAATAGTTAAATCCATTCAAAAGTGAAATGGCTTCATGAGGATGTAGTGAATTACCTCTCAATGAATGTGTTTAAAAAACATCTGGTCTACTGCCATTGGATTATAATGGGAACACTAGCTTAATTATAAGTTGTACCAGTTGACATCTGAGGTCCCTTCCAAATATATTTTGTAATTCTATAACAAATTCAAAACTATAAAATTATATCAAGACATAAGGAAAAAATCCACATTTGTCCTCAGTAAATCCAGTTAGGCTATGGATATATATGCATATATGTCAAAATAACCACTCAATTTAGCCAAGACTAATGTATCTGGAAGGGGAGAAATAGCAATCAAATAAGTTAGACTGCATTTATCAAATAATGCAAAGTACTGAAACCATGGACACTCTATAGACAGAGATTTTGAGTTCTCTTAAGACACAGGTTCCCATAGCAACTTTCCTGAAAGGGGATTGGAAGAAGTCATGTATATAAAATTTCTTCTCCCTGATTTCCTTGAGGCCCTACCCAAATTCTTTTCTACTTTGGCCATCTGGGCATAGCCAAGTTTCCCCAGATGCCTTATTCTGGTAATGGACTCTTTCGTAAAATGTCCTTTGACACCTGCCAGTGATGCAGAGATCCAGATTGTCATATAAAAATGCAGGCAGAAACCCTTAGTGCACAGTACTGAAATCCTACTGCAAGCTGGTGTGGTCCTTTGAAATCTGCTATCTTCCATAGTTAAATAGCTACAGGAATAGGAAGGTTATTGAAACAGAGATTACAATTTTTTATTCCCAGCACCAGGTCCTAACAAATTTCCTTCAGGGAAAGAGTAAATATATATTATAATTAACATGTTAACAGCTTTTTTACTCCTTACCTACCATATCTGACAACCGTTAAGGAAAAGCAACCCTTAAAGCAGCTTATATCTTCCCCCTCCCACCCTTCCTCTACTGCTAACAAGGTTGTGAATCAAAAAATTTGGAACTGTTGGCGCTTTACACACTGATGTTTAATTCAGTGTTTTCTATTGATCTATCTTGACATAAATGTCCATACTTCTAACCTTGGAAATGTCTTTATCAGAGCTATAGGGAAGGTATAAAATGAAAATGCCATAGTAGGGTCAACTTTCTCACCCCATTCCATTCCATCCCATTCCATCCCAACCCACTCCACCCCTACCCCCATCCTACCCATCTCATCCCATGTGTCTTAAATCATCTACTATATTCCTATATACTTGTTTTGTTAAGTGGGTAAGCCTCTCAATTTAAGATTAATCATCTATAAAATAGATATGATAATGCCTATTTTAACTATATTTTAGAGAGAATTGTCAAAATTCGGTAGATACTTCTCCTTAGGTCAAGGCAGGTTATATTAAATGCACTATATACAATGCAAGCTATCATTAAGTATTTCTTAATATACTATTTCTAATAGATATCTATCAACCTTTTACAATAATTATTCTCCCCATTCCAAGAATCCAAAGTCACCTATGCTTCATATTAGTAATTTATTCTAAATGAGTAATTCTATTTGCCTTAGCTTGACTCCTTTACAAACAGGCTCCAACCTACCAAACTGTTGAATCTTGAACAAGTCACATACCTTCTGTACCTCAGAACATTTTCCTCATCTATAAAATTAGAAAATGAGATATTTTATGAAATTACATTTAGATTCTATGGACTTTTCATGGAAAAATAAATTTTTTCTTTTTTTAAATGTTTATTTATGTCTTCTGTTATTTTACATTATCTTAGTTATCCCTAGTATCCCTTCCCTTAGCATTCTACTATTCCTCATCTTCCTTGTCTAGTTTGTGTCATTAATTTATCATTTATCTTTTAGTCAATAAAAAAATAGTTTAGGTGAATACTGATTCACAATACAGTTTGAAGACTATTAAATGCTATTACTCCTTCATCCCTATAACTGTTCATCATTCCCATAGATAATATCTTTTGTTCTGTCAAATGACTTTCATTATTATTTTGTACAGTTGCATTATTCCTCCCATTTGTAATTTGATTAATATAGCATTAATAGTAAAATTGAACTAGTATTTTTATTTTTAATATATTTGCACAGTTTAAGCAGAAAGCTTAAACATTTCTCTATTTAAGTTGTTTTTTCATTCTTCAAGGAGAACTTTGTAATTGAATCTATATAAATCTTTTGTGTACTTTAGTAGATGAAATCTCAGATATTTCATAGATTTTGTAGTTACTTGGTATAGGATTTCCCCTTGGATTCCTCTTGAATTTTATCATTAATTAGGAATGCTATTGAATTTCAGGGGTTACTTTGTAGCCTGCAACTTGACTAAAGCAATTTGTTGTTTCAATTAATACCTTGCCTGATTGCCTAGAAATTTCCAAATATACCATTATGTCATTGGCAAATAGGGATAGCTTTATCTATTTTTCATTTATTTTATGCCTTTAATTTATTTTTCGTATTGTGAATGAGCATCTGTGTTTCACTATAGTATATATTAGAAAAAGTTCTAGTGCATCACCATTGCAAATGATTCTAGATTTTGATTTTAGATAGTTATTTCTTAATTATATTAAGAAAAAGTTTCTTTATACATATGATTTTCCAGCGTTTTCAGCATAAAAAGTGCTGTACTTTGTCAAAGTCTTTTTTCTGCATTTATTGAGATTACATAGTTTTGGATATTTTCATTTTTATTATTATTAATTATATCAATAGCTCTCCTAATGTTGACTTATCCTTGTATTCCTGGCATAAATTCTATTCGATCATTAAGAAAGATTCCTTGGATAAATTCTTTGAATATGCTTGGTAGGATTTTGGTTAAAATTTTTGAGTCAATATTCATTAATGCTAATAGTCTATAGTTTTCCTTTTAAAACTATGCCTAGTTTTATGTATTGTGTATTATGTCTTACAAAAAGATTCTGGTAGAGTACTTTCTTGTGTGCATGCTAATTGCTCTTTAAGAATTTGATAGAATTCTTTGAATTTATCAAGAAAGTGAGAATTTTTTTGGTTATAGTCATATCTATTTGCTTTTCTGAGATTGTGCTGTTTAAGATTTAGTATCATGATAATTTTTGGAGGTAGTACTTTTTTATGTTCTTATTTTTGTTAATACATAAATGGGCCTAATGTGTTCTGATTATTCTTTTATATTTCTTTTAATTTTGTGATGATTTCGTTTTATTCTTTTGTCATTTTATTGATTTCATCTTCTGCTCTCTTCTTTTAAATCATTTTAACTAAATATTTATACCTTTTATTTGTCTTTTCAAAGCACTAGTTTTAGGATTTATGTGTCATCCTTATTATGTTTTTTGTTTCCAGTTTATATCTGTCTCTCTAATTTTTAATATCTATTCTTTTATGCATGTTTCATTTATTTGTTGACAATTTTTAAATGTACATTCAATTCATTGATACTCTTTTTAATATTTTTTTAGTGTAGGGATATGATTTTTCCCATGAGGGCTGCTTTAGTTACATCCCAGAAAATTTGGTATATTATTATATCAGTATTTTCTTTAACATAATTATTATTTCTATCATTTGTTTTTTTACCCACTCATTATTTATTATTGTCTTTAAGTTGATGATTTTTGTTTGTGACCGTTGGACCTCTGACTGTTTGAACAGTATTCTAGTGTATAAAGGATATATTAATGATTTCTGCCTTTTAAATAATGTTTGCAACATTTATTCCCCTAATACATGATGAATTTTTATCAAAAATTCATGTGATAAGGGGCAGCTAGGTGGCGTAGTGGATAAAACACTGGCCTTGGAGTCAGGAGTACCTGGGTTCAAATCCGGTCTCAGACACTTAATAATTACCTAGCTGTGTGGCCTTGGGCAAGCCACTTAACACCATTTGCCTTGCAAAAACCTAAAAAAAAAATTCATGTGATGCTGAGAAATATTTATTTTTGAAATTCTATTTAGATGTCTTAAGTTTATAAATACTAGTTTCTCCAGTTGTTCATTTCTATAATTTCTTCCTTTCTTGTCTTTGCTAGTTTTATCCCAAACTGAAAGAGAAAGGAGGAGGACTAAAAGGGAAGGGAGGGAGGGAGGGAGGGAGAGAGAGAGAAACTCAAGTATTCTGTCATTTTATTTATAAACAAATAAACATTGTTATTGTTTATATCTACTTGTAGTTCAGATAATGTTTCCTTGTAAATTGGTTGCCAAGGCATTTAAAGTATGGAAATTTATCATTGATATTTGTTTACTTTTTAAATTTTTTTAATGTTTATTTATATTTTGGCAAACAGCATAATTACAACTCCTATTTTTTTTTGATTGGTTGGTTCATGTCCTTTATTAATGCAGAAGACCAAAATGGCATCACTCTGTTTGAGAGAAATTACAGTGTGACTGATAGTGACTGATCAGACCACAAATAGTACATGTGAACATCTAAATTATAGATGTCATGTTTCCTTTGGGCTGCTTCAATTCTGTCTTTCTCTTAGAGCACAGCACCCTCACCGATGAGGGAACATTATGTGAGGCAGTCCTGTGCCAGTATCTGCCATGCTATACAATCACTTCTAAAGTTCTGAGGAGAGAACATCAGGGTATTCCTGTTTTGCTTCTACTGAACTCCCTGTAAATACTTGTCCTGTGTTTTCCATAAAATAATCTTTTTTTGGAAAGCATACTTCTGGCATTATAACAACACATCCAGTCCATTGTAGTTGCACTCTGCAGTAATGTTGAAATGCTAGGCAGTTTAGTTGAGAAAGGACCTCGTTGTCTGGTATGTTCTCATACCAGGTCATCTTCAGAATCTTCCAAAGGCAATTCAAATGAAAATGATTTAGTTTTCTGACATGTCATAGGTAGACTGTCCAGGTTTCATAGGCATATAGCAATGAGGTTAGCAGAACAACTCTGTAGACCCTAAATTTGGTAATTAGTCTAATATCTCTTTCAGAACCTTCCAAATGCTAATCAAGCTCTGGCAATGGATGTGTCAACATTTTCTCAATGTGTACCTCCCTGGAAAGAACACTCCTAAGGTAAGTGAACTTGTCCACAGTAGTCAAAACTTCTCCATTTGCTGTGATTGATGGCACCTATGGATGGTGTGGTGCTGGCTGATGGAGCACCTGGTTTTCTTAGGCCAAAATTAATGCACAGCAGAGAATTGATTCATGCTTTGTTGCATCTCAGCTTCAGAGGTTGCATTGAATATAAAATAATCTGCAAACAGAAAATTATGTACCAACACTCCCTCTGCTTTGGTCTTGGCTTGTAACCTTTTAAAATTGAAGAATCCTCTATCAGTGAAGTAGCAGACCTTCAAGCCATATTCATCCTCAGTGAATGTGTTTGAGAATATGGCTGAAAACATTATGACAGCAAACATGGGAGCAAAGAACATACTTATTTCACTCTAGTGGTGACTGAGAAATCTCGAGAGCATCGTTAAGTATCCAGAATCCGGGCATGCATACCATCATGAAATCGATATACAAAGTCGATGAACTTCTCTAGCCAACCAGATTTTGACATAATTTTCCTTAAACTCTCATGATTGATGGATCAAAGGCCTTGGTCAGATCTACAAATGCTGTATACAGAACTCTCTTCTGTTCCTGTTCTTTTTTCCTGGTGTTTTGGCAGCAAACACCATATCAACTCTTCACCAGCCCTTTCTGAAGTCACATTGACTCTCAGGGAGGTGACCATCTTCCAAGTGAAGTATTAGCTTATTAAGAAAGACCCTGGCAAGAATCGTGCCAAGAGTGGCTAAAAGAGAAACACCCCTATGAATGTCACAGAACAATCTATTCCCTTTATCTTTTTTAGAGATGAATGATGGAGGCATCCTTGAATTCTTGGGGGATAACCTCTTCATGTCATAAAACCTGAAAAATTTCAGTTAGCTTTTGGATGAGCAATGGAGCTCTCACCTTGTAAATCTCAGCTGGAATTGAATCAGCACATGTGCTTTGCTACTTGAAAGGAGCCTAATGGCATTCAAATCTCTTCTTCCATTGGATCGTCACAAGATAATCTATTCTCTTTACTTTCATAGAGAAGGATGATAGTGGCATCCTTGAATTCTTCAGGGAATAACTTCTTCATGCCATATAACCTGGAAAATTTCAGTCTATTTTTGAATAAACAATGGACCCTGAACCTTGTAGATCTCAGCTGGAATAGAATCAGCGCTAAGTGCTTTGCCACTTGAAAAGAACCTAATGACATTCAAACCCTCTTCTTCAATGGTAAATTTAACTAGGGACAGATTCACTTCAACTTGAGGTAAATGGTCCTTGGTTTCTGTATTGATTGATGATGCTCTGTTAAGAACACTATGGAAGTGTTCAGCCCATCTCTCAAGGATCATATTCCTATCGTTAATCAATGAGAATCTTTCAGCAGTGAGTAGTTGAGATGCAACATAGATCTTTGGCCCAAAAGGAGCCCTAAGGGCATCATAAAATAAGAAGACTATGCTAAGGAATATTGTAACTGAATTCCAAAATTGTCAGATCAAGGAGAAAATTCTGGAGGCAACCAGAAAAAAAAGCAATTCAGATGATAAGCAGCCACAATCAGGAATGCACAAGACTTGGCAGGATCAACATTAAAGGGTCAAAGCTCCTGGAATATGATATTGTAGAGGATAAAGAAATTTGGATTAAGGGCAAGAATCATCTTCCCAGAAAAATGAGCAGGTTGCTTCAGGTGAAAAGATAGATAGTTAATGAAATAGGGAACTTTCAAATTTTCCTAATTTTATTATTTTTGTTTTGTTTTTGTCTTGTTTTTTTTAGGTTTTTTTTGTAAGGCAAACAGGATTAAGTGGCTTGCCCAAGGTCACTCAGCTAGGTAATTATTAAGTGTCTGAGACCGGATTTGAACCCAGGTACTCCTGACTCCAGGGCCAGTGCTTTATCCACTACGCCACCTAGCCGTCCCCAGGATTTTTTTTTTTGTTTTAGTTTTTTTTAGGTTTTTTGTAAAATTTTCCTAATTTTAAAAATCAATGCTGAACAGAAAATTTGACCTTTACACAAGAGATTCAAGAGATTAATAAAATGATAAACAGGGGAAAAGAAAAACTGTTATTCAATAAGATTAAACTGGTTACTTCTCTACATGGACAAACATACTTATAACTCTTGAGAACTGTAACTCTATTAAAAGGAGTATACTTAGACAAGTATAGACATAAGTTGATTTTAATGGAATGATTTTTAAAAATTAAGACATTCAAAAGGAATTGTACTGGGTTGGGAGAAAAGCAAAACAAGAATTGGGTAAATTACATCACATGAAGAGGTGCAAAGGACCTATAAAAGTAGAGGGAAAGGATGGAGGGGTGAGAATTGCTTGAATCTTATTTTCGTCAGATTTGTCTCAAAGAGTTTAGTTTAAAAATCTGTTTTACTCTTCAGGCATTAGGAAGGGAGAAGACGGGAAGGTAAAGAGGGACTAATAGATTGGTGGGAAGAAAAGGGGAAAAGTAAAAAGGGAAAAGGGGAAGAAAATGGAGTGGGATGATAGAACAGGGGCATATTTAGGGATTCAGAAGCAAGACAGGAGAAGGAATAAGGAGAGTTAAGATAGGGGGTAATTAAAGAATTAGTAATTATGTGTATTTGAACAGGATGAACTCTCCCATAGCATAGAAATGTATAGCAGAATGGATTAATAACTAGAATCCTACAATATGTCATACAAGATACATATTTGAAATAGAGATACAGTATAAAGGAAAAAGTATAAAAGGAAAAAGAATATAGATTCTGCTTCAGCTGAAGTGAAAAATGCAGGGGTAGCAATCCTTATCTCAGACAAAGCAATTGCAAAAATAGATATAATTAAAAGGAAGGGAACTACATCTCACTAAAACGTGTTGTTGGCAATGAAGTAATTTCAATACTAAACATATACACACACACCCCAAGTGGTTATAGCATCCAAATTTTTAGTGAAGAAATTAAATGAATTACAGAAAGATATAAACAGCAAAACAAGTCTGGTGGGGGGAACTCAACCTCATTCTCTCAGAATTAAATAAATCCAAATCCAAAATAAACAAGAAGGAAGTTAAGGCAGATGCAGAAGCCAATTAACCCCATTTGCCTTGCAAAAACCTAAAAATAAATAAATAAATAAATAAGTTAGACATGATAAACATCTAGAAAAGAAACTCAATGGGGATAGAAAAGGAACATACTTTTTCTCAGCAGGACATGGCATCTACACAAAAATTAACCATGCATTAGGGCATAAAAATCTCACAACCAAATGCAGAAAAGAAGAAATATTAAATGTATCATTTTCAGATCATGATGCAGTAAAAATCACATGTAATAAAAGAAAGGGAAGGAAAGATACACTAAAAATTAATTGGAAATGAATAACATAATTTTAAAGATTGAGTAGATCAAATATCAAATTCTAGAAATAATTAATAATTTCATCCATGATAATGACAACAACATAGTAAAACTTGTGTGATGCAAAGCAATTATTAGGGATCATTTTACAAAATAAATGTTTACATGAATAAAGTAGAGAACAAAGAGAGCAATGAATTCGGCATGCAACTAAAAATATCTAGAAAAATAGCAAATTAAGTATCTTCAATTAAATACCAAATTAGAAATTCTGAAAATTAAAAGACTAATAAAATCAAACAAAGAAAACTATTGAACCAATAAAACTGAAAGTTAGTTTTATGAAAAAACAATAAAATAGATAAACCTTTCGTTAATTTGATTTAAAAAATAGAAAACCATATTATCAGTGTCAAAAATGAAAAGAATGAATTCACCACCAAATGAGGAGGAAATTAAAATTATAATTCATAGCTATTTTGCCCAACAATCTTCCAATAAATCTGACCATCTAAGTGAAATGGAGGAATGTTTACAAAAAATATAAATTGCTCAGATTAACATTATAAGAAATTAAACACTTAAATAATCCCATTTCAGAAACAGAAATTTAACAAACCATCAATGCACTCCCTAAGAAAAATTCTCCATGGTCAGTTGAATTCACAAATGAATTTTACCAAACATTTAAAGAATAATTAATTCCAATTCCAAATAAACTATTTGAAAAAATAGATGAAGGAGTTTTGCAAAATTCCTTCTATGACCCCAATATGGTACTGATACCTAAACCAGGAAGAGTCAAAACAGAGAAAGAAAATTATAGGGCAGCTAGGTGATGCAGTGGATAGAGCACCATCCCTGGACTCAGAAGGACATGATTTTAAAACTGGCCTCTGACATTTAATAATTGCCTAGCTGTGTGACCTTGAATAAGTCATTTTGCCCCATTGCCTTGCAAAAACAAAAACAAAAAAAGAAAGAAAATTATAAACAAATTTTCCTAATGAATATTGATGCAAAAATTTTAAATAAAATATTAGAAAGTGATTACACCAAATTATCACTAGAACCAATATACTAGGATCAGGTAGAATTTATCCCAGGGATATAAGGTTCATTCAGTATTATGAAAACAATCAACATTATTGACTATATCTATAACCAAACTATCAGAAATCATGATTATTTCAATAAAAGCTGAAAAAGCTTTTGACAAAATTCAGCACCCATTCCTAGAGAGCATAGGGAAAAATGGAGTTTTCCTTAAAACAATCAAAACAAAGTATCTATCTAAAATCATCAGCAAGATTACATGTAATAGGAATAAGCTAGAAGTATTTCCAACAAGAGCAAGGATGCTCATTATCATCACTGTTATTCAATATTTTATTAGAAATGTTAGCTTTAGCAATAAAAGAAGAAAAAGAAATTGAACAAATAGAACTTGCAGTGAAGAAACAAAACTCTCACTCTTTGTAGATGATATGATGGTATTTTTAGAGAATCCTAGAAAATCAAGTAAAAAATGACTTGAAACAATTAGCAACTTTAGCAAAGTTGCAGGATATAAAATAAACCCACATAAGTCATTAGCATTTCTATATTTTACCAATAAATCATAGTAGCAAGAGATAAAAAAGAGAAATTCCATTTAAAATAGTTGTAGATGACATAAAATACTTGGGAGTCTGCCTGCCAAGACAAACTCAGAAACTATTTGAAAACAAATACAAAAAACTTTTCATACAAATAAAATCAGATATAAATAAGTGGACAATTATCAACTGCTCATAGTCATGCTGAGTTAACATAATACAAATGACAATTCCAAGCAAATTAAGTTGCTTATTAAAACTACCAAACTACTAAAATTACTTTATTGAGCTAGGAAAATAATAATAAATTCATAAAGAAGAGTACAAAAAAGAAGAATGTCAAAAGAATTAATGAAAAAAAATGCAAAGAAAGATGGTCTAACTATACCAGAAATAAAATTATATAGGAAGTTCTCAAAACTGCTTGTTATTGGGGCAGCTAGGTGGTGCAGTGGATAGAGAATGGGCTTTGGAGTTCAAACCTAGCCTCAAACACTTAATTACCTAGCTGTTTGTCCTTGGGCAAATTACTTTAACCCCATTGCCTTGCAAAAACAGAAAAAAAACCCCAAACCGCTTGTTATTGGCTAAGAAGAAAAGGGGTAGACCAGTGAAATAGATTAGGTACAAAATAAACTAATTAAATGACAACAATATTCTACTGTTTGATAAACTCAAAGACTCCAGCTTGTGGAATAAAAACTCACTCTTTAGCAAAAACTGCTAGGAAGTTGGGAAAAGAGTATGAAAGAAACTAGGCATAGACCAACATCTCACAATCTATACTAAGATAAGGTCAAAATGGGTACAGGATTTAGCCATACAAGGTAATACCATATGCCAGTTAGGAGAACAAGGTATAGTTTATCTGTCAGATCTCTGGAAAGATGACCAAAGAAGAGATAGAGAACGTTAAACAATGCAAAAAAGGACAATTTTGTTTCCATTAAACAAAAAAGATTTTTCACAGATAAAACCAATGCAACCAAGATTCAAAGGAAGGAAATAAGTTGGGAAAGATTTTTCAGAACTAGTGTTTCTGATAAAAGATATTTCTAAAATATATAGAGAACCAGGTAAAATGTATTAGAATACAAGTCATTTCCCAATGGTCAAAGGATACGAAGAGGCAGTTTTCAGATGAAGAAATTAAAGCTATCTATACTCATATGAAAACCCCCCCTCTAAATCATTACTGATTAGAGAAATGAAAGTTAAAACAATTGTGAGGTACCACCTCACACCTGTCAAATTGACCAAAAGAACAAAAAAAGGAAATGATCACTATTGGTGGGAATGTGGGAAAATTGGTACTCTACTATATTGTTGGTGGAGTTGTAAACTGATCTAACCCTTCTGGAGAGCAATTTGAAACTGTGCTGAAAGGGCAATAAAACTGTGAATACCCTTCAATCCAATAATACCACTCCCAGTCTGTATCCCAAAAAGATCACAAGAAAGGGTAAAAACCCCACACATTAAAAAACATTTATAGCAGCTCTTTTTTTAATAGTGGCAAAAAATCATAAATTGAGGGGATTCCCATCAAATGGAGATTGGTTGAACAAATCACGGCATATGAATGTGATGATTGTTCTGTAAGAAATTTCGAAGGGCATGATTTCCGAGAAGTCTAGAAAGACTTGTATGGA